>NC_043763.1:222500-345000 GCF_902148845.1 Salarias fasciatus
GAAATGCCTGAACTGTAAGCTTTATTGAATACAAAGGTCTTAAGCCTCGTCTTAAAAACCGAGACTGTATCAGCCTCCTTTACAGACACTGGGAGCTGGTTCCACATAACAGGAGCCTGTTAGCTAAAGGCTCTACCTCCTGTTCTAATTTTAGAGAACCTAGGAACCTCCAGCAGACCAGCACTCTGAGAACGAAGCCTTCTCCTGGGACAGTATGGGACTAACAGCTGTTTAAGATATGATGGGGCCTGGTTGTTCAGGGCTTTATAGGTTAAGAGGAGGATTTTGAATTCTATTCTAGATTTAACAGGAAGCAGTGAAGGGAAGCTAATATTGGGGTGATATGATCTCTCCTGCTGGTTCTTGTGAGAACTCTTGCTGCAGCATTTTGAACGAGTTGGAGACTTTTTAGGCAAGTATTGGGGCCCCCTGATAACAAGGAATTACAGTCTATTTTGCAGGTAACAAATGCATGGATTAATTTCTCAGCATCGCTTTGAGTCAGCATGTTCCTGATTTCAGAAATATTACGCAGGTGAAAGAAGGAGGTCCTGCAGACTTGTTTAATGTGGGACTTAAACCGACACTAAGGACCTTTTCAACCTTAATAAAACATTTTAATATCGTTTGTGATGATACATCGACTTACAGCTAGTTGAATGACCCCTCTGTCACGGCCTGAGGGCGTCAGTGTTGCTTTCACTTGGACTAAGCTGCTGTGAGCAGGGTGGTAGGAACCCTGCACACTAAAAAACTCCAAATGTGCGGACTGCTTTATGGCATGCGTCACATCATGATATAACATTGTTTAGCCATCATTAGATTGATTACCTCGTTGCTATCTGTCCTTCACACAGCCACTGGAAACAAATGTAGACGAGCTCAGTCCGACAGCACGCCACCGGGAGCAGCTTTTTACGACACCACGCGCTAGTCCTCATGGGAACTGTAGTATTCCTTCAGGCAAAACACTACCGCTTTTGTCCACTGGCGCCGCCAAAATCAACGAAAGCTGAAAGTTCCTTAGTGTTGCTTTAAAGGATAAATCTTGGTCAAAGGTCACTCCCAGGATGGCGGCGCGTGCACACGCAGCGGCTCGTCTCTGTCCCGACCAAACGGTGTTTCCGTGTTTTTTGTGCGTCCCAAGGAGAACTTACTCCCGCAAGCTTCTGCTCGACATCCACAGAATCATATTCAGAAATACATTCACGCCAGAGATTTCAGCGGACGTGGAAAAGCTCCGCTCCTACGGTCTGCTCCGGAGTCCCGCTCAACCCCCGACCCCCGCCCCTGCGGTGAGCCCACAGTGGAGGCGCCACAGGCGGAACAGGAGGAAGCAGAAGAGGGGTAAGCGCGGAGGTATCCGAGCTAGGCTAGCTGCTAGCCCTCATCGTCCGGCTATCCCCACCATCATCCTGGCTAACGTGCGCTCGCTGGATAACAAACTGGATTACATCCGCCTTCTTCGGACATCTGTAAAGACTGTGAGTGAGTGCTGTGTCCTTGTCTTCGTGGAAACATGGCTCAATGACAGCGTCCCGGACTGTGCTATCCAGCTAGAGCGGCTAACATGCTACCGGGCTGACAGAGCGCTCGTCGAGGGGGGGGGAAGACTCACGGCGGGGGACTCTGTGTTTACATCAGTGACGCCTGGTGCTGTGACGCCGTTGTGGTCTGTAAACACTGCTCACCACTGGTGGAGTTTATGATCATCAAGTGCCGCCCATTCTTCCTGCAAAGAGAAATTACAGCTGTTTTACTGGCAGCAATATACATCCCCCCTGGCTCCACCAACAACAGGAGTGGGGCACTGAATGAACTCTATCAGCACATCAGTGAGCAGCAGACGGCCCATCCTGATGCCTTTCTCATCCTGGCTGGGGATTTCAACCACGCTAACCCAAAGAGCGTGTTTCCACAACTCCATGGACATATTAACTTTCCCACAAGAGGTGCTAATATCCTGGACAATGTTTTCACTACACACAGTGGAGCCTACAAAGCCACCCCCCTCCCCCACCTCGGGGCTTCAGACCACACTACTGTTATGCTCCTGCCAGCATACAGGCCGCTGGTTAAAATCACCAGACCAGCGAAGAAGACAATCCGTGTGTGGCCAGAGGGGTCGTCAGCGGCACTGCAGGACTGCTTCTCCACCACTGACTGGAGTGTGTTCAGACAGGCGGCCACCTTCAACGACACCATAGACCTCCAGGAGTACACAGAGACCGTCACTGCCTACATGAGGAAATGCATGGACGACGTCACGGTCTCCAGAACCATCTCCACTCACGCCAACCAGAAACCATGGCTGACAGGGGAAGTCCACAGACTCCTGAGGGCTCGGAATGCCGCCTTCAGAGCTGGGGATGAAGCAGGCCTAAGGACAGCCAGGGCTAACCTGTCACGAGGTATCAGAGTGGCCAAGAGACAGTACTCCAGGAGGATCGCAGATCGTTTCACTGACAGCAGAGACACCAGGATCCTGTGGCAAGGGATCCAGACCATCACGGATTATAAGCCCGCTCCACAGACCTGTGACAACACCACCTCTCTGCTGAATCAACTGAACGACTTCTTTGCTCGCTTTGAGGCCGACAACAACACCCCAGCACAGAAAGCCCCACCTCCTCCTGACGACCAGGTGCTGAAACTGACCCCGGACAATGTGAGGAGATCCCTCAAAGGGACCAATGTACGGAAAGCCCCAGGTCCTGACAATATTCCTGGTCGTATCCTGAGAGACTGTGCTGAGGAGCTCACTGATGTTTTCACTGACATCTTTAACATCTCGTTGAGCCAGGCTGTTGTCCCCACATGCCTCAAAGCCACCACCATCATCCCGGTTCCTAAGAAGCCGTCTCCCTCCCACCACAATGACTATCGCCCGGTCGCACTCACCCCCATCCTTATGAAGTGCTTTGAGCAGCTCGTCATGCAGCACATCAAGTCTGCCCTCCCATCCACCCTGGATCCCTACCAGTTTGCTTATCGGTCCAACCACTCGACCGTTGACGCCATCGCCACTGCTCTCCACTCAGCCCTGACCCACCTGGAGACCAAGAACTCATACGTCAGAATGCTGTTCATCGACTTCAGCTCAGCATTCAACACAATCCTCCCCCAGCAGCTCATCTACAAACTGGACCGGCTGGGACTCAACACCACCTTGTGCAACTGGCTGCTGGACTTTCTGACAGGGAGACCACAGGCAGTTCGGGTTGGCAGCAACACCTACGGCACCATCATTTTGAACACGGGGGCCCCCCAGGGATGTGTGCTGAGCCCCCTCCTCTTCACTCTGCTGACCCATGACTGCACACCCACATCCTGCTCAAACCTCTTCATCAAGTTTGCTGATGACACGACCGTGGTGGGTCTCATCAACAATGATGATGAGACAACCTACCGGAGTGAGGTGAGCCGCCTGGCCACGTGGCGTCAGGACAACAATCTCCACCTGAACGTGGAGAAGACGAAGGAGATTGTTGTGGACTTTAGGAGAGAGCATTCCCAGCATGCTCCACTAACCATCAACGGTGCTGCTGTGGAGAGAGTGAGCAGCACCAAGTTCCTGGGTGTGCACATCTCTGAGGACCTCTCCTGGAACATCAACACCACATCACTGGCTTAAAAAGCTCAACGGCGGCTCTACTTCCTCCGCAGACTGAGAAGAGCGAGAGCCCCGCCCCCATCAGGACCACCTTTACAGAGGACCATTGAGAGCATCCTGACCAGCTGCATCACGGTGTGGTACGGCGCCTGCACCGTGTCCTGCTGCAAGACCCTGCAGCGCATCGTGAGAGCAGCCGAGAAGATCATTGGTGTCTCTCTCCCCTCCCTCTCCTCTATCTACAACACCCACCTCACCCGCACAGCCACCAGGATCACAGGTGACCCCCCCACCCCGCCCACAGCCTTTTCAGCCTGCTGCTGTCGGCTAGGAGACTGCGGAGCCTCCGGGCCAGAACCAGCAGACTCAAGGACAGCTTTTCCACCAGGCAGTCAGGAAGCTAAACTCCCTCCCTGCTCTGCCCCCCGCCACTGACCTCAGGCTTGAACTTTTCTGTGTTTTACTGTGTTCTTAGTAATTTATTTTATTTATTACCTTACATCTTTATGTTTTGTTGCACCGTGGGTCCGAGAGGACTGTAATTTCATTTGTGCTGTATGTCTTTATGTATGGCATATTTGACAAATAAACTGACTTTGAACTTGAACTTGAACAGTGTTACTGGGAGTTAACGCAACACCATCTAGGGTCAGATTTGATTAGATAATTATTCTCTCAGGTGTTTTGGGCCAAATAAAATGAATTCTGTTTTATCTGAATTTAGTAGGAGAAAATTATGACTCATCCAGGTTTTTATGTCATTAAGACAAGCTTCTAGTTTGACCAGCTGATCGGTGTCATCTGGTTTCAGGGATAGGTAGATCTGTGGATCATCTGCATAACAGTGGAAGTTAACGGAGTGTTTCCTGATGATGTTCCCTACAGGAAGCATGTATAATGTGAAGAGTATAGGTCCTAAAACAGAACCCTGTGGGACTCCATATTTAACTTTGATCCGGGCTGAAGAGTCATCATTAACATTAACAAAGTGGAACCTGTCTTTTAAATAATGATGGAAACCAGTTTAATGCTGAACCTTTAATCCCAATAGTATATTTTAGTCTCTGTAGTAGAATCTCATGATCAACAGTGTGGAATGCAGCACTGAGGTCTAACAGAACCAGAACAGAGACCAGTCCTCTATCTGAGGCTGTGAGAAGATCATTAGTGACTTTTACCAGAGCTGTCTCTGTACTGTGATGAGCGCTGAAACCTGATTGAAAAGACTCAAATAGGTCATTATGATATAAATGGTCGCTAAGCTGACTACAACAGCTTTCTCTAGGATTTTAGAAATAAAGGAAAGGTTGGATATTGGTCTGCAACTTCTTAGAACTCCTGGATCAAGGGGGGCTTTGGAGGAGAGGTTTAATAACAGAACCTTAAAGGCCTGTGGAACATAGCCTGTTACTAAGGATAAGTTGATCTGATCTAATATTGATGTACTGATCAGGGGGAAAATGTCGTTAAACAGTCTTGTTGGGATTGGATCTAATGTACAAGTTGCAGGTTTAGATGAGGCCACAATTGAGGAGAACTCAGAGAGGTCAATAGGATGGAAGCTCAGTAGTTGTGAGTCAGGTTCTACTGACAAATCTGAGGGTGTGGTTGGTTGGTCTGTGACAACTTTGGGGAGAGTGCTTTCAATTTTATCTCTAATAGTTATGATTTTGTCATTAAAGAAGTTTACAAAATCATTGCTGCTTAAAGGCCTCCACACTCTACAGGATGATCGGGCCGAATTTAGCCCCGATCTTCTCCTCCCGATCGAAGCCGACAGGGTCTGACTGTCGGGAGTATGCAAATGAGTTCAGGTTCGATCTTCGTGTAGTGTGCGGTGTGTTCCGAGAGATTTTTTCCGGTCGGAGCCTCTCGGGAGGCGTCGGAAGGGGAGATCGTAGATAATGAACACGTTTAATATTTCCGATTGCAAATCCTGTGGTGTGTGGAGCTCCGAGAGGCGCCGATCAGCTCCGAGTAGAGCTGTCCACACCCTCCAAATAAAGCTCCCTGACTGGGTGAACAGCTCCGTCTCACCAAGGTGCTGCTACTTAAAAAAAATCCCCTCTCAGCTGTCAGAGCTGGATGAATATATGTCTGTGAAATATATTCACTATATGACAGTGAAACAGAAAAGCCAGAGCTCCTGAACTCAGCCTTGGAGAAAGTGGGTCTGAATTAAGGAATCCAGGAGCGATAACAAACTCGGATTTGATGCATTCATCTTCATCTCTGCTAGTCCTGCAATAATCCCAATGTTTTAATTAATCTCCGTTATTAACCATCACGGAAGAATGGGGAAGAAAAAAAATAATTATAAAAAAAACAAAAAAAAAACAACTTTCCGCTGACTCCGTGCCTTCAGAGACAGAGCGGACTATAATGAAACTTTTCCTAATCAAAGCTCAACGTGTTTTTGTTCTGATTTAAACTATCAAATCTGTGGACAAAAAGAATGATTTAAGATATTTGGTGATTTAAAAAAGTAGCTTTTATTTGACACGGTCTGCTAATAACTTTACTGCTCCACTCGGGAGTCAAAAGTAAAAAAAAACAAACATAAAAACACACAAACAGATTAGCTAATAAGCTGAATACATGTGGAGGGTAAATTATAATAAAATGATCTGAAACTATGTTTCCCTTTCTGACAAGGTGCTGACAGTCCGCTGTCTCCAGCTCATAGCTCCAGCTGCAGGCAGCGCGGAGATACTAACAGCTAGAGCTGGAGCAAGCGAGCTCTTTACTGGCGGTAAACAAAGTGAAACCGGCACGGCTGCCTCCAGCTGGAGGCGGCGTGGAGTGATATGAAGGGAGAGAAAATAGTGCCAAGCGTTTGAGGTCTGACTTTTTCGTCGACAACGGTTTGTGATGCAAATATATCACTCTGGTTTGAGAAGAAAAATGCTTTATTTTGGTGGCCCCAGCAAACTCGCCGGACGACTTTCGTCTGGACCAAAACCGGACAGGATCTCCGCTCATTGGACGCTGTCAGGGTTCAGGGGTCAGTCTGTGTGAATGAACAACACTGCTAACGGGGATGCTATACAGATGTATGTCAAAAATCCCAAACTATCCCTTTAAGGCCAATTCCTACTCCACACCAAGCTGCTGTCCTGTGCGACTGGTCTGATAAAGTGGCATTTCTACGGTTGTAGAAACTGTGGGTTCTCAAAAGGGAACACCTGTCTCCAGGGGACCCTACTGCTTGGATTTTAGAGGGGTCATTTGGAGGTTTACATATTAATTTATAAACACAGCATATTTTCCTCCTTTCTTGAAAACAGAACAGCAACACAAAAGCAGCCATGACAGTTTGAATTAAGGCTCAGGCCAAGGAAATGGATGAACAAACACAGTCTCCTTCTCGACTTCCTGTGACTGTTGCCTGTTTTTTGGACTCCACTGCTACACACCACACTCACAGACTAGACTTCACCAAACAAGAGTCCATTAATCAGCCCACAAACAGTTTGGCTCCTGTTGTGAAAAGGAGTCAATTGAACGTCTTCATCCGTATTTGTCTCTGAATACTGAACAAGCCTTCAGGCCTTGTGAGGAGGCTGCTGTCCACTCTGGATACGATGGGGAATATTTCTCACAGCTGATGTGATTTCTTTGTGAAACAGGTGGTACCATTACGACCTGTCCCGGCATGCTGCAGAGGCCCTGCTGCTGTCCAACGGCTCTGATGGAAGTTACCTCCTGAGAACCAGTAACGAGGGGGCCGGCTGCTTCGCTCTGTCTGTCAGGTCAGTCTGTTCACTGTGCCATGATGGCAATGAATGCTGAACACCAGATTACATGCTCAAATTGTGAACATAAGATTGGATCAGGATCGGTCCTGGACAATCCGTGTATCATTCGTTCAATTGATATTCAATTAAGAATCAAAAAACAAAATATTGAAAAATGAGTCATTTTTCCTTTTTTTGCTTTTAAAATAAAAACAAATAAATGAAAATTGGTTTGTTTTTCAGTATCCCGTTTGTTAAGACAGATCAAATAAAGGAAAGTTGAAATACTTGCCACAGAGCAGACCCTAATGTGATTTTTCAATTTCTTCGATCTCTGTGACCCAGAAGTTCTATCGTCTGTGTTTTGGTTTTTGCCCGGCGGGAAAGTGGGCGGGTCACGTCAACCTGTGGGTCAGTTTAAGTCCAGCACACACTACACACACTAAAAAATGTTGGGTCATTTTGTTAACCCAATCGCTGGGTTATGAAATCAGTAACCCAATTTGGGCTATTATGATACATTTGGAGTTATTTATTGCAACTCTTGTGTTGGGTTCGAGTCCATCAGACCCAACACAGATCTTTAAACTCAGCACATGGGTTGTTTTGACCACTGCTGGGTTGTCAACGGGTCCATGTGTCACTGACGTGGTCCTCTGGCTCTCTGATGCAGAACTGGGTTGTGCTTATTTACATTACATATCTAATTCACACGACTGTGCGGCGTCACGTCATGTGAATTAGATATGTAATGTAAATCAGCATGTCATCATGTCATGTCATCCACAGAAAAATATGCTTGAGCGAGCGCCCTCCATGTAGTTAGCGTTAACCAAATAGCTAGCTGACTAGCTAGTTTTTGGTTTCTCACTTCAAATCACGACTCCCTTTTGGAACCGCGGTCTGAATTGCTGTACCTTTTTTCACCCCCCCCCCCCCATTTCTGTCTGAGTTCCTTTAACTCTGTTTCTGTTTCAAGACGGAGTGCTGTTACTGGCTGCCTGGGCGTCTTTAAAACCCATGTAATTTCGTTGTACTTGTTGCAATGACAATAAAGATGATTCTTCTGAAATAACGCGTGTAGCTTGCTAGCTACACTATGTATAACGTTTGCATTGCCAGCTGTCGGGACGGCTGTGGTTTAGTGGGGAGCGCAGTCGTCCTACAATCAGGAGGTTGTTGGTTTGACTCCTGTCTCCCCCTGTCTGCATGTTGCAACCCCCCAGCTATGGGTAAAATAGCACAATTGCCTTGTTGTCGTCATGGGAGTGACAAAGGCTGAGGGAGACGTCCCTACTCTGGGAGACCCCCGGAGTGCAGCCCCAAAGGTAGTTGGTCCTCGGATTGTGGCACCTTCCAAGGCTGAGAAGGGGGATCTGTCGGTTGTATTAATTTATCTATGAATCAAAATTTTTGGAAGCCTAAACCAATGTTTTTAGTTGAATTAACACAGAATTGTAGTTAATTTGACCCAGAATTTGGGCACATTCAACCAATATATATGGTAAAATTGACCCAGGTCTGAAATTAATTTGATGCAACAGTTGGGTTAAAAATGAGCACAATATTCAACCCAATCATATGGTAGAATCAACCCGGACTAAAACTGATTTGACCCAATAATTGGATTACATCTGTGAACCCATCTGTTGGGTTAAAAAGACCAACCCATTTTGTTGGGTAAAAATAACTACTGTTGGGCTGGTCCAATGTTGATTTAGCGTTAGATTAAAAAATAAACCAATTTGGGTTGTTTTTTACCATTCATTTTTTAGGGTGCAGAATGATCAGGCCGAATTTTGCCCCGATCTTCTCCTCCCAACCAAAGCCGACAAGGTCCGACTGTCAGGAGTATGCAAATGAGTTCGGCTCCATTCTTCGTGTTGTTGCGTTTTATGTTCAGAGAGCTTTTTTCCGTCGGAAGGGGAGATCGTAGATAATAAACATGTTTAATATTTCCGATTGCAAATCCAGTGGTGTGTGGTGCTCTCTGAGAGGCGTCGATCAGCTGAGAGCTGAGCTGTCCACACCCCCGGAATAGAGCTCCCTGATTGGCTGAACAGCTCCGTCTCACCAAGGTGTTGCTGCTTAAAAAAAAAAAAAAAAAAAAAAAAAAAAAAAAATCCCCTCCCAGTGGTTAGCGCTCGTGCCTCACAGCAAGAAGGTTCTGGGTTCAAATACTGGCTGGGGCTCGGGGCCTTTCTGTGTGGAGTTTGCATGTTCGCTCCGGTTACTCCGGCTTCCTCCCACGGTCCAAAAACATGCATGTCAGGTTAATTGGTCACCCTAAATTGCCCATAGGTATGAATGTGTGAGTCAATGGTTGTACGTCTGTAAATGTCAGCCCTGTGACAGACTGGCGACCTGTCCAGGGTGACCCCGCCTTCACCCACAGCAGCTGGGATCGGCTCCAGCCACCCGCGACCCCAAAAGGGAGAAGCAGTAGAAAATAAATGAATGAATTTCATTAATATATTTTCTTCTTTGTGATGTTTTATTTTTAAGACCCTATGTACATCTATGAATATGCACTTTGATACAGTTATGTATATATATTTCTAAATTGTTGAATGTATCATTAACAGGTGTTAATAAAACTTGGAAACAAAAAAAAGATGTAGATGTGATTGGTCCAGCCTGTCACATGACCGCATCATGTGGACAGCTGTGATTGGCAGATTTATGCTGCTCCTAAATCAAATCAACAGATGACTGATATGAAAACGGGAGTCTGGTCATGACGACTTGGTTGTAGAAGCTAGTGTTACAGACCACAACATGTTCTGGAACCAGAATGTAATGTTGATTTAACCCCTGAAATTCAACATTTTTGAACGGGTTGTCGCATGTGAAGGAGGAAGGTGCAGGATGGAGGACCTATTGAACACAGGAGACACTGTCGGAGATGCGTGAAAAAAATGATCATACATATTGTGACGTTTGAGCGGCGACTTGCGGGCAAGAAGACGAGGCGAGGTCTGCTCTAATGCTCAACCAAAGCTTTATTGTGAAAACAACCAAGCAAGGGAACATGACACACCAACACCGAGACAACGTCATGGCGGCCCGTAGGCCCCAGGTCACTCCCCAAGCAACCCCCTTGACCCACGATCCGACACATGATGAAAATAAAAGGACACAAACAGCACATAACAATAAGCAAAACACAACCATAATGAAGGGAAACACAAATAAACCACAAAACACACACAAATGGCCCAGAACGGCCCCCGAACTCAGTCCCGTTTCCCAGGGTGCCTTGCGGCACAACACAGTCCACAGGGCAGCGGCCCTCTAGCGCCCCTAGCGACCCCCGCGGTCGCTACAATATGTTATTGCTCAAAAGGGAAAACAACAAAAATAAAAACTGAAAATCCAAAACATCCACAAGAATAAAGGGAGGAGTCCACCATGGACTCTGGATCCAAAAATCCTAAAGATCCACCAAGCTCCTTCAGAAGAGATCAGAGAAGCAGGAGCAGAGCTTGAACATGGAACACAGTGCATCTATGGACATATGGCAGGAGACAAGAGCGGGAGACAAGAAGGTTTCTAATGGGTTCAAATGGGACTTGGGTTCTTTTTGAAACCAATATCACGATATTATTTACAGCATATGTGATTTGAGTGTAAACGGATGTAGATTTAAGAATGTCCATATTGTTGGTTTTGTCTTGTCAACACTTAGGGCAAAGGATTCAGTGAGGCACTTTCACGTGACTCGTCGAGACAACGGCTACATCTTCGGGTTTCATCAGTTTTCAACTCTTCATGACTTTGTGGACCACTTTGCCAATCAGCCGCTGCTGGGCAGTGACACAGGTATACAGCCTCTCACTTTTAGGATTACAATAAACCATTTGTGCTTTGGTTATTAAAGGTGCATTGAGGAGTTTTTCAACTTTAAAAATACTTATTTTCCACTATAAATATGTTACAAATATTCAGTGATGTGTACAATGTGCCCTGATACGAGGGGGTACCCAAAAGAAACCGGAATTTGGTCAGAAAATAATAATAATAATAATGAGTTTCGACTTCTGGCCGTCAGATGTGCTGCAGGTAAGCCTCGTGCATATCTGTGAAAAATCTGAGCTCCCAGAGTGACACTGACGCCTGTCAGGCGCTATTTATAGTAACAGAGTGCAGCGGCGGTCTGCGATTTTTCCAAAATGGCGACATTGACTGTGAAGCCAGAGCAGCGCAAACATTAAATTCTGCTTTTTGCTGGAAAAACAGCAGCAGAAACACTCAGCTTGTTGCAGAAAGCCTACAAGGATGCTGCTCTGGGGAAGACTCAGGTCCATGAGTGGTCCGGGGGTTTGAGAAGGGCCAGATGTCGGCGCGTCAGGTCCGCTCAGCGTGAAAACAATGCTGAGCTGCTTCTCGGCTGTCCAGGGTCTCGTCCACAGCGAGTCTGTCCCTCCAGGTCAGACTGTAAACCAGGACTACTACAGGAAGTCCTCAGACGCTCCGTGAGGATGTGAGGAGGAAGCAGAGCGTCGTGGCGGAGTGGAGCCGGTTGATCCACCACCACAGAGCGCCAGCGGACACGGCGCTGCGCCTCACGCAGTTTCTGGAGAAGAATGAGATGAATCTCCTCTCCCATCCGCCTGATTCGCCAGATGAAGCCTCCAGGGACTTTTTCTTGTTCCCCAGGTTGAAGAAGCAGCTGAAGGGACAGCGGTTTGCAGATGTGGAGGAGGGGACAGAAAAATCGCAGCCGGCCCTGAATGGCACAATTACGCACGGGTCTGACGACGCATTGGTGAAGTGGGAGACACGGCTGGAGCGCTGCATTAATGCGGATGGAGATTATTCTGAAGGCGACGGTGGTGTTTTATTTTGAAATGTAAGAAATAAAAAGTTACAACCAAATTCCGGTTACATTTGGGTCCACCCTCGTATATTCATTGCAAGTACTGCTAACAGCGCTAAATTGTCACTTGAAAGTTTCAGTGCCGGTCCGGCCCCAGAATGTTTTTGGGAAGAATTTGAGATGATGTGACGTAATGCGCGCTCTGGTTGGCCTGATATCCTTAAGTTTGGTTTTGTCCGCCATTACTCTGCCAGATGCTTAGCAGCAACAACTGAGAAGTATGAGGATGGATCTTCCAGAAAGTAAGAAAAGACCGGCTTCTAGCACTGCCACAACTCCAGCACAGACTATACCAGGCAAAAGAAACATGTTACTCAAGCGCTACTAAAAGAGCGAGGAAGAAGTTCCCCTCTTCAAGCCACAGGCACGATTGTTTCACTAAGCTGCAGTTACATCCAAGGCCTGCAGGGGCCGTTGTTTCTCATGAAATGTGCAAACTCCTTAATGCACCTTCAAAATATAGTTGTTACATACAAAGATGTATAGTAACAAAGTAGAATTACTTCATCACTGTGCTTAAGAAGTGAAATGCGGTATTTATACTTTATTGGAGTATTATTGTTTTATCCATTTAACCTTTTACTCCACAACATACATGAGTTTGATAGTTTGACTTCAATACATGTTGCACATGCTGCGCCGTTACTGTTCACATTGTTTACATCGGCTGCCTGCACTATGCCCTTTAAACAACTTCAAATTATGGTGCAAACATGCTAACGGCTTGTTAGCATGTTTTAACAAGATGCTAGCTAATAACCCCCAATTTCCACCGGACGCGAAAGCACCAAAGCACCGCACCGCGTTTTAGAAGCGCCGGCGCGCGCCACGTTGCTGGAGTTTCGCTTCAGTTCTATTTTCTACGCCGGCGCTTTTGAACCTTGTAAATTCACTGTTGAGAAAGCACCAGACAGGAAGTTAAACTGGAAGTTTCAAAATAAAACACAATGCACAACCTCACGGACATTAATTTTTTCTTATATGTTGTTATTACGCTGCCTCGGGAGGAACGAGCATCAGCTCAACAGGGTCCCAGACAGTAGCAAACGCGGAAATTACCGAAATTACCAAAAGAAACTACTGGATAAAGAAAGCACTCATTTGAGATCAAAACGTAAACCATGTACTCACCCTTGCTAGAAGTACTTTAAATCACAGAGCAATGTGGATGGACGAGCAGAGCGACCTTGTAGAAGCGAAATGAGGTGGTTTTTTTTTGTTTTTTTTTTTCTGTTTATATCATGTGTTGTTCGTGTGATATCGAGAGCAGAGAGCCTCTCCGAGAAGCAGCCCTCCCCCTTCGGACGGCGTGGCGCTGAGCTGCGCTGCCGGTATGCGTTGGCTTAGGAGCAAGACGCTGGCGCTCCGCTGTGCGGCGCGGCGCTTTCGTGTCCGGTGAAATTTGGGGGTGAGACGCTCAATCAGACAAAGATTAAACGTCAGCACCTTTACAGGAGATCACAGCTTAGTATGCACATCTTGTGCTATTCATGATGTTGATATGCTCTTGATGAAAAATAATAATCATCAAGTCATCAAAAGGTCATTAATGATATTCACCTGAAAGATTCTTTGAAACTGTTGGTATGTCACTGTCGCCGTTTCAGAAATCTGATCCGGCTCTGGTCAAATGACTGCTGGTGAAAGATGTTTCATGATTAATGGCAGGTAGTCAGCTCTCTGAGCTCTGCATTTCTGATCCAGGAACCCTGATTGTGCTCAAGTGTCCATACCCGTGGAGGGTGGAGGAGCCGTCGATCTACGAGTCGGTGCGCGTTCACACAGCCATACAGACAGGGCGGACTGTGAACGATCTCGTGGCTAATGCAGCATCGGTAAGATATCCTGGAAACTGCTCCTGTCAAAATGTTGTTAGACACTTTTGACAACACACTGGAATTTTTAGCTTTTATGGCCACCACTCACTGCTCGCTACTGAACATTAGAGCAGTGAGTTGTGTGCAGAACTCACTCAATCCACTCAGCTTGCATGGATATTCTGGTTTCCTGCCACAGTCCAAATATGTGCTTTTGCTGTCGGCCTGACTTTGTTCATTTCTGATTAACACACTATCTCTGATAGTTCAGTGAAGAACTTGTATTTCCACTGAAACGAAGCATATTTTTTCAGCTGGGCACCAAAGAAGGCTATCTAATCAAACAAGGAGCTATTGTGAAGGTAAGAGCAGAGGATGGACTATTTCCCTTTGTCTCTGTGAGAATCACCTCTTTTTTTTGTTTGAACCAGAAATTATATTTCAAATTTACAGTTGAAAATATACCACTGAAGGCTTATTTACTGTACAAATACAAGATTCAGCAAGTGTTAATTTCATCAGTCTTGATCCAGTTTAAGTCAGCCTTGTTAGTTTTTATCACATAACTCATCCCATTTTTACATAGTGCAGTTTTACTCACAACGTAATCATTGAAGTCCGTGTGTCCGTGTGAGAGTGGGCGTGGACAGATGCATTCAAGTGCATCCCAGAAAGCAGGCTCAGAAACAGCCTGTTCTGACGAGGCCTCCTCAGACTGACTTCTTACACCACTGAAACTCCCAAAGGAGGATGAATTTGGGGCGAACAAACTTAAATACTATGTTTTTGGCCTTCAGAGACCTATATGACCTGACTGAAAAATAGCATCATATGTACCCTTTAATGACAGCTGCTGTAAGCTCAATGACTGCACTGCATGCCCATATGTGGGCAGTTGCGGACTTCCTGTTCAATTTGGTCAGAGTTGTCAATGGCTGATTTTTAGATCTGGATGAGATGAACGCGTGAGCAATTGGTTTTATCTCTCTACGACATTCCCACGCCGTAGCGCCCATTATTTTAAAAATGTAACTTTTATTTTGAAGGGCTGATAAAATCCACACCGTGTGACTTTTGACAAAGTTTGAAAGATCGTTTGTAGAGAAACTTCTCCTCTATCAGGCCACATTACTCTGATGTCTCTATGACAAACGGTCTCGGACAAGATAACGTTTAAATGAGGAGTGATTTTTACTTTGAAAGGGAAATAGCGGACTTCCTGTTAGATTTAGACCATGGATGTCAATGAGAGATTTTTAGGTCTCAATGAGACGAAGGTGTAAGCAATTGGTTTGATGTCTCTACAACATTCCTACGGGCGTAGTGACCATTTTTTCTTGTCTTATATACAGATAAATGTTCGATTTGAATTTACTACATGGCGCAGTTAAGAAATGCAGGCGTATCTAGACACCTACATCTAGATATCGATGTCTATATGTCGAGGCGGTAGTGTGACGTAAGCGGGAGCTACGGAAGCCGCAGTGTTGTTGTGTGTGTGTTTTTTCGACTGCTGATGCCAGTCATAAAATTTGGGAACTGTACTAGTGCATAGTGCGTCACGTGATGACTGTGCCATAACTCATCAACAAGATCTCATTACAATGACAATGCAATAGTGCCAACTTACAAATGCCATCACAGGCATTTAGGTAAATGAAAAAAGATCTTCTTTATGATTAGGGTTACTACTGCAACAACACATCATCAGCAGGGTAAAACTAACCTGTCTCAAGACGGTCCAAGTCCAGCACACGTTCCCTATTAGTGGGAGAACAATCCAACGCTTGGTGAATTCTGCTTCACAATGACAGGAAGAGCCGACATCGAAGAATCAAAAAGCTCTACTTCTGAGAAAAGATCTTCTTTATGAGCTTTTATTGCGCGTTTTTCTGAAGCGGTTGTCGGGGGTTCAGCCTATGGCCTACAGCAGGGGTGGGCATTCCTGGTCCTGGAGGCCGCAGTCCTGCATGTTTCCCATGTCTCCCATGTCTCCCTGCTTCAGCGCAGCTGATTGCAATGAGGTTCGTTATCTGACTTCCTGCTGGACTTGGCCATGAATCTTGATTCGATTCAGGTGTGTTGAAGCAGGGAGACATGGAAAACATGCAGGGCTGCAGCCCTCCAGGACCAGGAATGCCCACCCCTGGCCTACAGGGAGACACATGGACAGCAGGTGAGGAAGGAACAGAGGGGTTCCTGACAGCGTTTCATGAAGTCTGTGGCCGTTCCGGAAAAAAAAAAAAAAAATCATCTTAGTTTTCATCAATGATATTAACTCTACTTTCAACTAAGTTTCATACCCCTGAACGGAGGAGCTGGAGTTTTGTGTTACGAGTCTCTCAGAGGTGACCTGCTGGACTCTCTGTGTTGGCAGAACTGGAAGCAGAGGTGGTTCATACTCAACAGATATGACCTAAAATATTTCAAAGACAGAATGGTGAGTCATTCTTCACCTGCCCATGTGCACAACTTCACTTTTGAATGTTTGATGTTGATTGTAGCTGAAGTCCCTGGATGAAGCGTCTAATGTTTTTTTCATTGAACTTGTGTGTAAACTGCCACTGCCTTGCTTCAGAGTGAGGAGCCCATTCGAACTCTGGACCTAAGAGCCTGTTCTGCTGTCCAGTTTGACTATTCTCAGGACAGAGTCAACTGTTTTTGGTAAGTGAACCAATCATGTTTCTATTTTTGAGAGGAAAGTCATTTCATTTCATGTTGTCAGAGGACAACCAGAGGACAATGATGAAACTGGACTTTATTTAGATAGAATTTTCCCCTATAAAAGAGGTCAACAAAACAAACCTAAAATAACTAATAAAGTGCAATGGTAACACAACAAACTGACCAACAAAAATGAGCTTTGAGGGAGTATATATATATATATATATATATATATATATTGTTAGAAAACCAACAAAGACAAGAGAGGGAAACACAAATGGCATTACACAAAACTAATGTTGAGGAAAACTAACTGAAGTCAGTCACACACACGCATGCATGCGCGCGCGCGCACACACACACACACACACACACACACACACACACACAGCAACAGATCATCTGTTGCCAGTGCTTGGTCTAGAGTATGAAAGAGTCTCTGGCCCAGAAAACATAATTAGTACAACAGAAAATGTGGTAATGATAGTCTGTCAATGCAACAATAGTGCATTTACATTTAAACAGAATAAGACTTAGAAAACTTAATAAAATCTAATTAAAATAATTTGTGTGCTGTGGTCATGAAATTTTTGTGTGTGGCTGCAAATTAAACAAGGTAGTGGCGTGAGTGAGTGTGAATGGCCTCGCCTTCGGCCACCACCCGGCACGTTGTCTCTGAGGTCCACATGGTCCCATCTCAAAGATGAGCGATCCCGACACACTGTCTGACATTTTCAGTCCTAATGCTCAGTCTGGCTGTTTTTGGTGGTTCGACAACTGTATGTTGGAATTTCTCCTGCCTATACTCTAACTGCATTTTCCGAGATTCCAATGCATGTACGCACCCCTCGGGCCCGTGACCGTAGGCATCCTGAAGACCTACCGGGCCACCCTCCCCCCCCGGCCCGCGAAAAAGTGGCCCAACGCCAAGTCTAGTTGCCGACCACTGCTCTACAGTGAATCTTCGACCCAGCAGATGATAACAAAGGCTTTCCAGGGCCCGCTTTATAGCCAGACACTCCTTTTCAACAGTGGCATAGTTCTTTTCCCTTGGCAGGAGCTTTCAGCTCAAAAACAGAAGGGGGCATTCCTCACCTCTTTTATCTGGTATAGAGTATATAGTTGTGGCGCGGCGAGGAATAATACTAGTTCAGTTGGGGTGGGAGGAGAAGTATCAATGGTTACGACCCGACAACGCCACCCTGGGACTTTCACCCAGGGAATTGAATACTGAAGGCACACCGGTTCGTTGCCCACTGACGACAGAGACGTGGTTCCAACTCAAAAAAAAATATGATTTTTATTCAAACATGAATGTTTAAAGTACATCGCACAACACTTTAAAACTCACACCGAACCCAAAATGAAGAGCGTGCCCCCAAAATGAAGAGCGTGCCCAGCCAGCTGTCCCAGCCAACGCTCCAAACTGGAGGTTCGTTCCACCCAGTAAATAAAGGAGCCGCTGGCCCACAGTAGCCTCACGGCTGCTGCCGTGATACAGAGGAGCTTGGGGATGAAGGGCTCCCGACCAGCAGGCTGGGAGACGAGGCACACTGGAGACGAGGCCCACTGGAGACGAGGCCCACTGGAGACGAGGCCCACTGGAGACGAGGCAGGAATGGCCTCAGAACAGATCACCGGAGCACCTTTCACAGCGGGGAGAACACAAACACTAAGGGAGGGCGTGAGGACTCCAGCCAGCAGCACCTCACCACGGCCAAACAATGGAGCAGTACCCAAAGCCACACCTGCAGCAGCACACAAGCAGCACCCTGTCAGTCAGCGACCTCTGACCCAGAAATGACACGTCAGCCGCAGGGGCGCAAATGAAGATTGGAGGGAGGAGCTCGGCTTCATACTGGGCCAGCTCATCAGCAGCCAATCAGCACTGGCCTGCATGCAGCACAGAGAGCAGACACCTCTGTGCTGCTACATAGTTAAAGAAGAAAACAGGTCCACCTGATGCGTTTTTTCTGAAATGGCCTTTCCAAGATCAGTAAAAGGTTCTTCCTGAACAAGCTCTGCTTAATAATATCTGGAAAAGGAAAAGGTGAACAGAATTCCATACTCTATTTTAGGGCATTAACAGAAATGTCGACTCCCGTCGCACAAGTCGACGTAAATTTGGAGGAGTCGACAAGTCGTGGGTTATTCTCGCTCTCACCCGATCACCTGACAGTGCGCAGCCGCGGCGCATGGATGCGCTCGTCTCTCTCCATGAAAACATGCAGCGCAGCCCAAGACTGTGAGGGAAGACGACCCAGAGTAGGATTACTAAACTGAGTGTCATCTAAGAATATTACAGCAATAAGGATTAATTTGTTTACCCTTTATCTTTAGAGGCTGGCGATTTCTTTTTTTTTTTTTTTTGCGCAAGTTGAAGTTGGTTTCTGAGTGGTGCCTTGTTCTGGTTTTTAATTTCCATTTATTTCACGTTGAAAACTGTTGTTTAAGTAATGTTCTGTGAACCATGCAAGCCAGACCAGTATTGAATTTTGACAGCATTGGGTTTTGATTATCTTGTTTTTTAGGGACAACGAGCTCTTTTTTTTTTTTTCAAACATGATACGGACACGCATGAAGTGCGTCTCGGCTGCCGCTGCCTTAAGCTTTAATTGCACTTTATGTTGTGCAGTTAAATTTAAAAGAAACTCAAGGGGTTAGCCTTTGTTTTGATGTTGTTGTGATCTGTTGGTGCTTGTGTCTTGTTCGTGTTTGCGCACCACCGTGCTGCACGCAGTTTCTCCCATACTACATTTGGGCTCAGCTGTGCGCGTTATGCAGGCGCTCTGATCCACGCATCCTCCAGAAGCTTTTCCGGCACTCCAGAATGACTGTCTGCTCCTTTACTACAGATTATTCATAAAAAAAATGAAGCACGTACAGTACATTGTTATATATCAGTTACTTTTATAATTTGTTTAGCCTTTTTTTCTGTTTCTGAATCCCGGGGGGCGGCGCCCGAGCAATTAGGTATGTTGCAGTGAATGTTAATACAAGTTGCGCTTTTCTGGACAGCTGTGTGTCTGTGTCGCTCCCCCTGTCAATGTGATGACGTCATCACGACTTGTCGACTCGACTTCGACTTTACTGATGGATAAGTCGACATGAAAAATACTGAAGTTGTTAATGCCCTACTCTATTTGCATCTGAATAGCATTCCACAGTCCTCACTGTGAGACGAGAAATCACACATTCCATATGGAAGGAATGATACTATCAGTTTCTCTGTGTCTTCATAGTCTGGTGTTTCCTGAGCGGACGTTTTATCTGTGTGCAAAGACAGGCGTGGAAGCAGATGAGTGGATCAAGATCCTGAGGTGGAAACTGGTGAGTGGATAATAAAGGGTTTTATCCCCTCTCACTGACACTGCTCTGATGGCACTGCAATCAAACACATGACATTTATACAAGAAGAATGATGAAGGACTACTGTACGAGGGCGTACCCAAAAGAAACCGGAATTTGGTCAGAAAACAATAATAATAATAATGAGTTCCGACTTCTGGCCGTCAGATGTGCTGCAGGTAAGCCTCGTGCACATCTGTGAGAAATCTGAGCTCCCAGAGTTACACTGACGCCTGTCAGGCGCTATTTATAGTAACAGAGTGCAGAGGAGGTCTGCGATTTTTTCCAAAATGGCGACATTGACTGTGAAGCCAGAGCAGCGCGCAAACATTAAATTCTGCTTTTTGCTGGAAAAACAGCAGCAGAAACACTCAGCTTGTTGCAGCAAGCCTACAAGGATGCTGCTCTGGGGAAGACTCAGGTCCATGAGTGGTCCGGGGGTCTGAGAAGGGCCAGATGTCGGCGCGTCAGGTCCGCTCAGCGTGAAAACAATGCTGAGCTGCTTCTCGGCTGTCCAGGGTCTCGTCCACAGCGAGTCCGTCCCTCCAGGTCAGACTGTAAACCAGGACTACTACAGGAAGTCCTCAGACGCTCCGTGAGGATGTGAGGAGGAAGCAGAGCGTCGTGGCGGAGTGGAGCCGGTTGATCCACCACCACAGAGCGCCAGCGGACACGGCGCTGCGCCTCACGCAGTTTCTGGAGAAGAATGAGATGAATCTCCTCTCCCATCCGCCTGATTCGCCAGATGAAGCCTCCAGGGACTTTTTCTTGTTCCCCAGGTTGAAGAAGCAGCTGAAGGGACAGCGGTTTGCAGATGTGGAGGAGGGGACAGAAAAATCACAGCCGGCCCTGAATGGCACAATTACACACGGGTCTGACGACGCATTGGTGAAGTGGGAGACACGGCTGGAGCGCTGCAGTAATGCAGATGGAGATTATTCTGAAGGCGACGGTGGTGTTTTATTTTGAAATGTCAGAAATAAAAAGTTACAGTCAAATTCCGGATTCTTTTGGGTCCACCCTCGTATATGTACCGGATAGAATGGAACAATACACTTACAGAATGAGTCACTATAGACTGTAGAGCCGCTATAGAGGAGCTGTAGAGTCAATACAGAGTTGATAGTCGTGATTTTGCAAATGTAGAAGATGAGTTGGTGACTGTTTCAAAATACAGTTCCACATTTTTTGCCCATTTTTGACCGAACAGTGTTTGTAGTGGTCCATCTCAGTATCAGATAAAAGTTACTGGCCTATTCTGTAACTGACCCGAAGAAGAAAAAGAATCAATTATTTCTGTAGAAAATACTAATTTTTCTTTTATCTCTCTTTGTGTGCCCCACCCTGTTTTAAAGCAGAAACACTTTGAATCTTCATCACAGTTCTTGGGGCTTGGAAACTGAGAGTTTAATAGATAAAAGTCTCTGAATTTCAACCGTGTTACAATATCAGCATAAAATTTAATTTCCATATTTTCCCCGTAATGCAAATTGGGATGTTTATAATAAGCAACCCAATGATGAGACATAGAATAATTTTGTTAAAATTAGACTCATCTGATTGACTTTCAAGAAAATTGAGGTGCTGTGGTTTGTGAACAGGAAGTTTTTTTTTTTTTTTAAACGTAACAAATACTGAGTTTATTTTAATGACCTTCTTTACAAGTGGCACTGTTTTTCTCTCTAGTCACAGACCAGGATGGGTAGATGATATCTGACCCCGAAGAACTGAAGCAAGAAGCATGTTCCCTCTGAAGACCAAGAATCCAGACATAGTTATTCAGAATCAGTAATCTAGGTTTTGCTATGTGGCTAGTGTAGAAACTGTTATGTGAAAACTTCAGTGCTTTAGTGTTCTAAGTGTGAAACGATAGAATTTTATGTTAACCCTTTCCAGATGGTTTTATTTTTGAAGGTAGAATGTTTGGCAGGTCATTTGTTGAATTATTGAGAGACGTAGGGTTTGTAATGCTGAGTCGATCAGAAGATCCTCTTGTGTTGTATCCGTCTGCTTCAGTGGCTGCATCTCCACCTTTGTAGTTCCTGTCAAGGCGACCTGACTGAGCAGGTATCAGACCATTCACCACATGCACAGTGGTTTCCCTGAACAGATCCTGGTCTGTTCCCCTTCAGCTCAGCTTCCGACGTCACAGTGACTCCTGGAGGTCAGTTCTTCATCAGGAACAAGTTGAGCGAGACGCTTGTCAAACAACTTCTGGTTCAGCTCATCCATGTGACAGGATTACACCTCCAGTATTATCGACAGTGAGTATTGAACTCACCATTCAGAATTAGAAGAAACTGGAAATATTGTGGACTGAGGAGAGAAGCCAGAAGGAACTGAGCTGAGTTACAACAGAGTCACGTATGAGCAATGTCGAACCAGCTGCTTCTGCAATGAGGCCACAACATGCAGGGACAAAAAGATTCACCCAGCCATTCCACCGCACACAGACAAACAGCTGAGGGGTTGAAGATGACACTTTATTTAGATTTCCACAGAGAAAGATTGGAACAGGAGAGAACAGACTCCCTGAGAGGGTGGCAGGACACACTGGGTGGGACTCCAGACTATGTGACCTCCACCACCTGCCTCAGATCCTCTATTAGAGGAGCCAGATCCTTCTCCAGACTCATGATGAGACCTGAGGACACAGAAGACTTTAATTCAAAGCCATGGAGACGGAAAATAAACCTACATCACATTAAAAAGTGAGCCGAAGGGCCGGATCAGTCAAAACATGGGTTGTTCACTAACGTGTCTCTTCCTGAACTGGGAAAACACTGATTAAATGTTTGCCCCAAGCATGCAGCTGTTCTGTTTGACATCCGGCATGGAGCATGAATGAGCAGCTACTGTGACCTGAGCTGAATCCAGGTGAGAGCTGTTGGGTCTGCTCTGTAGAGGAGTCTAGAAATGACTATGTTGTAATTGGCACTTCATAAATAAAGCTGAACTGAGCCTCTGACTGTGTCTGAAGCATTTCACTGAAAATGATCACAACACGCCGACTTCAGCAACAGTCATGATGTCAGGTGATCACTGCAGGCTTACCTGTGTTAGCGGTGCTGCTAGCAATAAAGCTAATGACCAGCGGCAACCGGTTGAACTGCACAATCTGTGGAACAGAGAAACACACACACACACACACACACACACACACACACACACACACACACACACACACACACACACACACACACACACACACACACACACACACACCACACACACACACACACACACACAC
This sequence comes from Salarias fasciatus, assembly GCF_902148845.1. Taxonomy (NCBI): domain Eukaryota; kingdom Metazoa; phylum Chordata; class Actinopteri; order Blenniiformes; family Blenniidae; genus Salarias; species Salarias fasciatus. Next base: position 245,809 of record NC_043763.1, read on the forward strand.
ACACACACACACACACACACACACACACACACACACCTCATCAGTTAAGGCTCCATGTCAGAATGGGGAATGTCCCAGTACCGTGTGTTTTATTAGTTTCTAATAGAGGTGTGCCGTATATATCGCCGACCATAGTATCATAAATGTTTTGACGATGTGCAACTTTACATATGAGCATATTAGGACACTGTCTCCAGAGGTTGTCCCCTCATTAGAGGGTCTTCTGGATCCAGAACAGACACTGTGTCAGATCCCCCTCTCCCACTGCAGCTAGCAGGTCGACCCGTGTCTGCGACCCGCTAACTATCGCCTTTTTAGACTCCTCCCCCACCGCCTGCTGGCGAGAAGCGTCGCTGCGTTTTCCCGCACTGATGGTGTCCCTCGTTGATGACATCATCAGCGCGACGGAGCAAAGCGAAAGTAAACAATGCAGCGGAACACAGTCCCTGTTACCTGTAGACGGATCTCCTCCTCCCCACGGATCAGGGGAAGCTCTCTGGTCTCGCTATCTTGCCACTGCTGGGTCATGTTGACGAAGGAAATCTCACGCTGTGTCCAGAAACAACAACTAGCGCGCTAACTTAGCCACAACGTCGACGTCATCATGTAAGTTCCCGGATGTGTCCCTCCCACTGAAAGCCGGTAGAAACTGACCCGGGAATTTACCGGGTCGATTGCAGGGTGAACCACCCGGGTCGAAATCCCGGGTCAAAACCTTTCCCACTGCCACGACTTAGCGGGTTTAAACGGGTTTTTTGGCCAGTGGGAAAGGGGTAAGAGAGAGAGAACCTGAATGTTTCCTCATTTAGTCTCTACTTTGGAATGTAACTAAGTCTCTTGCATGCATATGTTAAAATTAAACAAAAGCGGCTGTTCTGGTTGCATGTTCTGCTCAGCAGGCAGAATTTTAACTGATTTTTTTGGAAGAAAATCACTTTTTAAAGGACACGGGGAGGTTCTCATCATATCACACACCCTTAGTTTCTAACAATCCGCCATGAAAGACATGACTTCTCTGAACCTACACCTGTGACTCCCAACTTGAAATGGTTTGTTCTTCTTTCAGAAAAGTTGCACAAGCAGATGTGCAACAGGAAAAGGAAGTGACCTGTAGGTTGTAGTTCCCCTGTAAGGCCACCGTGCGGTGCAGTATCCACACAGAGAGCCCTATCTCTGGTCTGCTGTGGTCGTCAGCAGTGTTTCTGCTCACGTGTGAGTAGGTGAACGACGACGGAGGATTCAGGGCTTTTTTCAGTGTTTTGAGTATTTTCAGTTTAATGGCTCAAATGGTTAAAACTAGTAAAACAAAGTAAAACTGGCTAAATCCAATTAGTGATCTGAGAGGTTTGAAACAGGCCTGAACAGTGGTGGACTGGAGAAGAAGATATGAGGAGGAGTGAGCAGACGGACCGGCAGCTCTGCCCCCTGACCTCTGACCTGGTAGGTGTTGTAGTAGCAGATGATGCTCTTGTTCTTGGACAGGCCCAGTTTACTGCCTTGATCTGTGGCCAAGGCGAAGGTGGACAGGAAGCCAGGTCTGAGGGCGTGAACTGGAGCGTTGTCGTTGGCAACTGCAGGAACAAAAGGTCAGACAATGAAGGGCTGGAGGCCCTGATTCCACCTCAGCACAGCGTCTGCAGCTCAGACTGAGGGACGCAGAAGGCAGCAGAGGAAAGTGGATACTTTACCTTTTCCAACCAATTACCCACACACACTCTATTTAGCATTTTTTGGAACATTTCTCCACTTTATTCACATCTGTTATTACACTTTATTCTTATTTCCATGACATCTCTCAGTTTAAAGACCCACTCCAATGAAAATCATGCTTTTCCTGGTCACATGTTCACATGGCATTTCCCTGGTGCTGCAGGACGTGTGTTGAGATGAAGATACCGTATTGGCCCGAATAAAAGACGACTCCGATTATAACACGACCCCTATTTTTCAAAGATCATTTTGTGAAAAAAAAAAAAATGCTGAAGACAGTAAGGTCACTCATAAAACAACTTTTTACTCTACAATTATTATAAACTCAAAAACTCACAACTGAGATAACATTTCACGAGATATAACATGAAGATATATTACTACAGTATTGAATAAAAAATATATTCTCTTTCTCAAAATAAGAAACAATAAGCAACAAATAAGAACCTCAAGGGGTCAAAACTGCATCAATGATGTAAATAACTGTCCAGGTCCTTCAGCTGAATCAGGCTCTGGTGGTGGACATTCCGTCTTTCCGTTTCTCAGAGACGTGTTCACTCAACCCAGGGGCGGACTTACCATTAGGCAAAACTAGGCAGTTGCTTAGGGCCCCAAGTTCCTGGGGGCCCCATAAAACTCCTCATACACTTATGGTGAATACAGTTATTACTTATTTGTACACATTAATTATGTTTTGATTGAAATCCTGTCGCTAAAATGCCAGCAGAATGCTTATTGTATTATGTGTGTCTCGGGCCCCCCTTCAGTCTCCACGACATTGGATCAGTCCATCTCACTGCGCATGTGCAGAGAGGATCCAGGAAGAGCAGCAAAACATACGAAAACAAACGGCGCGAAGACAAGAGAAGAGCAGAGAAGAGAAAAGAACAGAAAAGAAAAAGACGATGAAAAGAAGCTCCCCCAGCGGTGCTGAAAAAAGGAGGAAAAAGGAGGAAAAAGGAGGAAAGCAGAAAGCTGCTCTCAAAATGCCCCAAAGTGACGACATGCTTCACTTTGGCAGCGGCTCCAGCAGCAGCAACCCACCACGACCCCAAGCCAAGCTGTCCCTGACCTCGCCGGCCCCAAGCCAACTCGACCCCGACCAACTCGACCCCAAGTAACTGTTCCAGTGGAACAGAGCACATTTAGAGCAGCCGCACGTTGTTTTAATGTTTTTAATCCTCGTGAACGTCTGAGTGCGTCTCTGTAATCAGCGGATGGTGCGTTCAGGAGCGTCGGAATGCTAATTGCTACTGAAAATAACCGGGGTTACAATGGCTACACGTGGAGGATTTGTGTGAGGTGGAGAAAAAAATACCCCTGGCAAAAAATGTGTGTGTGTGTGTGTGTGTGTGTGTGTGTGTGGCGCCCATGTGCAGATGGTTTTAATGAGACAGATGTTGCAACTGAGGCTTTACTGTTCATGGTATTTATCATGTTCAAACTTAGTATGAATCAAAATAAAATACAATATCCACAACAACCAGCAAGTGTAACGGCGACGTCGACACCTGTTTCAGAGGGTCAGCTGTCGACGTGTGGAGATGAGCAACTAGTGAGTATCACAATGGCGTGTGTGTTGTCTTCTCATTTCAGAGGGCCCCATTCCTGCCTTTGCCTTGGGCCCCAAATTTGTTAAATCCGCCACTGACTCTCCCTTCTATCAGTCTCTCTGAAGCGTCTCTCAGGACCACGGAAAGCTTTTCTCATAGCGTTAGCATCTGTAGTGTTTTTTCTGTGCTCTCCAATAAGAACGAGGCTCTGCTCCACCAGACCTCCTGGCGGCTTGGCAGTAGTTTGATGACTCTGCTGCGTTGATCACCATCAGTTTAAAGTTGGTATCATAACTTCTCCTCTGTTGTTTGCTCAGTTGTCCAGCGTTCAGCCCCTTTGTTCCAGATGATCCGCCATTTTTCATCAGATCATTTGATCTCATTTCATCGCTCCACTCGCTCTCTGCTCAGTGATACTTTGGCTCCATCTAGCGGCGCGGATGCGTATTGACCATCTACCGTAAGTCCGCGATTATAACACCACCCCACTTTTGAGGATGCAGTTTCTGGAAAAAAACATGGTCTTATATTTGGGCCAATACGGTATTTCTATGTTCAAGTCGCTGTGAGCGATCATCCAACCAGAAAATGCAGAATCAAGATTGGATTTGTTTCATTACAAAGCCAGTGGGCGGGGCCGAGCTGGCGCCCCACCCACTCCGCCCCGCCCACTTCCACAGAGGCGAGAGCAGACCTGGGCGTTTCACGGCCCACGTCTGGCCCGCATAAGGTCAATCAGAAAGCACAAGATTAACGTATTTTCTAATTTTACCTCACACATGGACTGAACGTGCACTGCTTTTATTTTGCAGTTACCCAATCCTGTGACCGCGATACTACTGCCGTATTTTGTCCGGACCAAACACAACCTCGAACGTCATCCTCCAAACAGTTCAGCCAATCACAAAGTGAGATGGCACCAGAAGGCGCCGGCACCCAGCCCATCTGCAGACCACCTTCACTGCACTGACTCCACACACAACCCAGAAGCTAACTGCTCAGAGCTACTGGAACTCTGCAGAGCAAGGCCGGGGAAGGGACTTCGGCGAAAAACTTCTTCATCACAATCCAAACACTCCTGACAAAGTTTAAAAAGTTACAGTATTGGATCGGAGTGGGACTAGTTAGGCTCCACTGAAAAGGAAGTCTTCCTCTCGGCAGTCAGTCAGGAACAGGAAGTCTTCCTCTCAGCAGTCAGTCAGGAACAGGAAGTCTTCCTCTCAGCAGTCAGTCAGGAACAGGAAGTCTTCCTCTCAGCAGTCAGTCAGGAACAGGAAGTCTTCCTCTCAGCAGTCAGTCAGGAACAGGAAGTCTTCCTCTCAGCAGTCAGTCAGGAACAGGAAGTGCAGACAGCCGCTCAGTGAGACAGCAGAGCAGACAGAGGGCTCCCTCTTACCTTTGATGACAGGAACGCCGTCTCGGTCTGTCACCACCACAGCATGCAGACCTTCAACGCTGGACAACAACAGACGAGTCAGTGTGACAGTCTGAACACTGCTACACACCTGGAATGAGCTGTTTCATACACACCTCTGGAGCTGTTTATACAGGTAACGCTTCAAATCCTGCACACAAACATGGGACACATTACACACACAAGCTGCCAATACCCAATAAACACCACAGAACCACGGCGCCCCCTGGGTACAGTACAGACAGCTGACAGTCCACCACTGGAGTCCAGGCAGAAGTGTGCTGTACTCACATCGGCCATGCTGGAGGTAATCCACAGAATCACTGCGGACAGAAAACACACACGTCATACTTCAGGTGTTGTGTTGGAGGGTGTAGTGTGCTGCATGTCAGAGACAATCTGCTCTTCTCTTCACCATATAAAACAGTGTGACCCTTTAAAATGAGTAAAATGAAACTGCTAAAGTTTACATGCTGCAAATACAAAGAAATGCAAGTCTAAGAAGTTTCATAAAAAACACATTTAAAACAGTTGACATTTATTGAGCTGTTTTCGCTCCAATATGTATTTTCAGTTAATCTATTGATTGAGAATTTCTATCAGAGCCAGCTTGGTTATTTTCCTTTTACCTCATCCAGCGGTTTGAGGGTTTTGGCCATTCGGGTCTTTTGAATTGCTGTCTTTTTTTGTTGTTCTCTGGCAACCTTATTTTGACAACTGGACATTTACAGTTGATCAGTTCAATCATTGCAATATGATACTTTATCATTCAATACACCATATTCAGTAAGTAACCAGTAAGTGTCCATCTTAGGGAGTGGAAGGTTTTTCAACATACCTGACAGCATGTCAACAGCGCCACACTGACTTTAATGTGCTGAATATTCCCATAAATAATCATTGTTAATCTGTTCGCCTGTCACTACAGATGAACTGTGGCACACAGACCTCATTAGTGGGACAGTTTAAATGTTTGTGAAGCTGAGGAATGTTCGACTCGGGCTGGGCTGAGCAGAAGCAGCTCGGCCGGGAGCGCCGGCAGCAGGTTTCAGAGCAGGACGGCGGATCTTTAAAGCGTCTTCAGCTCAACAAAAGTTTCCAGACAGGACTTACCTTCAATAAAACTTTCCAAACCGAGCTTCAGACATCCGAGAGTAGCGACGAAGCTCCAGGCCAGCACAACCGGTCACATGACCTGAGCCGCGTGACCACACGTGACGTTTGTTTCCGCTGCTTCAATGGACAGTGCGCCATCTGGCGGAGAAGAGCTATAGCTCCAGATGGACTGCAGCGCGACACGATGAGCGCCATATTGGATGAGGAGGACTGCAGCGCGTCACAGTGTGCGCCATCTTGAATGAGGACATCGACTGCTTCAAATAGTATGTCACAGCTTTTTTATTGCACTTTGTGAGGATGTAAACAAGAATAAATACACAGTTATTACAAACATACACTTATTGTGCTTATATTCATGACATAAAGTGCAGTATAAAGGAGAAACTACAGATGGAAAATGGAAAAATGAAGATATATGTGTGTGTGTGTGTGTGTGTGTATATATATATATATATATATATATATATATATATATATATATATATATATATATATATCTTCATAATCTTCAGTGAGTTTATGTCAAATTAAAATGAATTAACGTGAGTTCTCTAATGTCTTCACACTACAGTATATAGACCCCTTGTGGGACTAATCAAGGCATAATACATTGATTTATTATACTGCACCATCTCACAAGTTACTGTCATGTTTAAAATGAAAATATGTCATGAAATAAAGTGAAGAAACTCATAATAGAGACTTGTCATCATTATCAAGTGTACAACAAAAACATATTTTTTTCAGAGGGGTAACTCCAGTTACATGACTCGGACGCGAGTCATTTAATTTGATGATTTTCGACTCAACTTGAAATTTTTTTAAAAGACTTGCAACTTGACTTGTGCTTAACCAGTAGAGACTGGAGACTTCATTTTCATTTTCATTTATTTATTCCAACAGGAAAAGAATAAAACAAAATCTGGCCTGACTCAGCAAATGCTGGTTTTCAGCAGGTTCCTGCTCTGCAGCAACACAAAAGACAAACAGACAGACACACAGCAACAGCACAGCAAAAGTCAGACATACAAATGGGGGAGGTCACACTGGAGAGGGCCTGTGGCCCCCGTCACTAGTGGTCGCAGTGATGGCTGGCTGCCAAGTGCTTTATTAGAGTTTTTTTAAATAGGCCAGGTGTTTGAATGGTTCTTATATTCAGCGGAATCCCATTCCAGGCCCCGGTGAGCTCAGAAAAAAAGGATCTTTGCCCATAATTATTCCTGTAACATGGTATAGGCAGGAGGTTGTTCGCAGCAGATCTCGTCGAACGCCCGGATCCCAAGGTAAGTCTTGGAACCAGAGCGGACAATGAGACCGATGGGCAGCTGTTCATAAGTTGGAAGTAGAACTTGATCCCATGGCTCAGGATGTAGACACCTGGACTTGAGCCCTTTGACTCGAAATGACTTGCTGTTTTCACCCAAACACATCTAAAAGGAAACGTATATTAATGAATGCTCTGCAGCTCTCTCTCTCTCTCTCTCTCTGTCTCTCTTTCTTAGAACATGTGATGTGCAATAGGATTAATAGGTGTGTGTGTGTGTGTGTGTGTGTGTGTGTGTGTGTGTGTGTGTGTGTGTGTGTGTGTGTGTGTGTGTGTGCGTGCGTGCGTGCGTGCGTGCATGTGCGTGCGTGTGTGCGTCCGGGTTTTCGTATAAACCTGCACGATGTGCCTCGTGGGGACATTTCTTGGGTCCCCATGAGGAGAAACAGTGTTTTCTTGACCATGTTGTTGTTACTGAAAAAAGTAAAAGTGCAAAAACATTTCTTCAGGGCTACGCTTTGTTCTGGTGTGGGTTAGGTTAGGGTAAGGAGTTAGACCTGAATGAGAGTCAATGGAAGGTCCCCACAAGAGTGGGAAACCCAACTGTGTGTGTGTGTGTGTGTGTGTGTGTGTGTGTGTGTGTGTGTGTGTGTGTGTGTGTGTGTGTGTGTGTGTGTGTGTGTGTGGGCGGAGTGGCTGGTCCAGTTCAATCAGCTGATGAGCTTCACCTGTGGCAGAGTGGCCTGTTCTCCTCCCTGTTTAGCCTGCCGGTGGTGCCGCTCGGCGCCGGACTGTCTTTTCGCCGCAGTGAGTCGCTGTCATAGGAACACGTTCAGCTGCTGTTTGTGTTCCTCTAATTCCTCTCTCCCCGTTTCCAGTCTGTGGCCGTGTCTGTGCTGCCTGCGCCCCCCCTCCACACAGGACAGCTGGACGAAGCCGACGCTGAGCCTCCTTGTTCAAGCAGAGTTGAGAACAGTGTCCGAGCAGGTCCTAGCGTTTGTTGTGCCCTGTACTGGAGCAGCACAAGCGTTTAGCGGGGTGGGTGGTGGTGGTGGTTATGACTGTGGGACTTTTAAATCATGAAAAAAAAAAAAATGCTTTAAAATGACCATGAAATCTTTATTTGGAATTAACCTGCTGGTTTACTCTCATTCCAGAGTGGCTTTAATATGTCTAATATGTAAATTAGACATGACTTTATTCCACTCATTCTGCACACGCTCGTTCCCTCGCGATGATGAAATATTCCAAGATGGCGGCCCACTTCCGGACACAGTTTATTTAACCAGAGCCTCAGTAGAAATATATCATGAAAAGAGTGAACGTATTGAAGCATATCTGCACAGATATTTTTACAGCTGTAGCTCCAAAGTTAATCAAGAAAGAAAGAGAAAAAGCTCCGACACCGGGATCTGGTTGCTTCCAGTAGATGTAAATACGTCACATCCTCCCCTGTCCAGTCAGAACGCTCCAAGCTCCAGCATGGAGCTACAATCCTTTGTTTTTCCCATGTAAACATGAAACTAATTAATGTAATTTGTAATGAACTAACTCTGAATTAAAAACCCCAGGTAAACGTGGCCACTGACACCCTCTGTGCTCTGCTGCAGTGCAGTTTGTTGTTTTCCCCTTGTGGGCACAGGATACTGTAGGACAATATAAAGTGAACCTGCCCATCCTGCCCATCCGGCACCCCACTGACTGATCCTCTGGTCGGTTCTCCTCACACACCACAGCAAACACCACCCTTGGTTGAGAAGTTTCTTTATATAACAGAAGATACAGAACCCTGTTCATGTATTTGTTATGTTTCACTCTCTCAAACACCAAACACACACACACACACACACACACACACACACACAGTGAGTTTGCTCTAATGAATATACTGTAGATTTCAAAAGCATATGTGAACTGTCTAAATTAATTTGTGCCATTACTTTGTTGTTAAAGTGACTTGAAAAGACTCGAAACTGAAAGTGTGGGACTTGAGACTTTTCAGTCTCCACTTGAGACTTGACTCGGGACTTGAGGGCAAAGACTTGAGACTTACTTGTGACTTACAAAACAGCGACTTGATCCCACCTCTGATATTTTCCATATTAATCACAATAAAATGACACCTTTATGCATCATTAATCTGTGCCTACAGGCACCAAAACATAGTCAAACAGTAAACACACTAACCAACACTCACACAGAAGATACCACAAGAAAATCCAGCAAAAAAAGAGCTAGATTTCTCAAATCCTCTTCTGAAACAGACAGGAAGAAGAAAAGAGATGTAATAAGCAGCGATTGCACCGACGGACGCATTGGAGCTGCACTGTTAGATGAAAAATACTGGATGTTTCAACCAGGGAGTCTGCTTTCACCAACGTTATATTCGACCTGTAAGGCCAAAAGGCCAAGCCGTGGGCTGGCTTTCTGCTGTCGCTCTGAACACTGAGGGTGTCGAACCTCTTCACACCTGCAGAGGGCGGCATTATACAGAAGACAGAAGCTACAGGTCTCATGACTTGATTTGCACTTGATGGGAAAAAGTAACGTGTTGTACACGTTATCTCTGGCATGTTTAACTTTTCCCTGTATTTTAGTTCCAGTGCATCATGTCTGTTAACATGCCAACATTTGGTAGGGTTTTCTTTTTTTCAACAATATCTTTATTGATTTTACATATTTAACAAACATTGAAGAAAAGAATCACAATAATTGAATTATACAAATAAAAAAAAAAAAATTAAAAAATAATTAGAGAAATCTGTTTCCTTCCATTTTGATTGAGAACTACAAGATTTTCAATGTGTGATAATGGTGGTTCAGATGTTACTGCTTATTATTATTTTGATGATAGGAAGTGTTTCAATTGTAAATATTCAAAAAAAAAATGTTTTTTTAGGAATACAATATCTCTGACATATCTGATCAAATGTCAGAAGATGACCATCAATGTACAGATCCTCTATTTTTTGCACACCATTTCTTGCCCAGAGTTTAATACCGCCATCTGCTCTCCCTGCTCAAAAAAAAGGTGTTGCCCCATATGAGGGAGAAGCGAGAAATGGGGGGAGTTTCTTTAAAGCGAACCCCGATTAAAACGTCTATCAGCTCTACAAATGCTGTCACTGATGTTTACACTTAAAATACGCTGTTAGAAAAGTATAAACATAATGCGCAAGTTATAAAATGTCACTCGTTTATAAGATTAGTGTTTACATGGTTGCGGCCATGTTTTGGCTGCGCAATGCATTCTGGGAGTGATGACGTCAGTGATGACGTCTGTTCACCGAGCAAAGCCACAAACCACTCACAAAGTACGTCTGTTGTCAGCTATAACTGAAAAAATGCCACATTAAGTCGCTTTAGGATGTAATTTGAAAACAAGGGAATTAAAGGAAGTGTGGTGAGCATCCACAGCTCTCCTGAGGAGAGAACATTAAGAAAAGCATGGGAAGATGCCTGTGGGAGAGTTCAGCTCCCCAAGTATCCATCTCTGTGCTCATAAATCACGTTAATTACATAAAATAATAAATATTCTAATATATTAATTCACAGAAAAATGTTACTAATTTAACATTGTTTAATACAATTAAAAGTTAAAAAAATAAAAGTCATTTAAAAGAGCTGCAGATCTGCTGACGCAGTGAATGAAACCCGCCTCTGACAGGAAGTTGTCTCATCTGAGATTATTCATGAAGAGAGCAAGCAAAGGGCTACTGAAACATGTCTAAAAGACCGTTAAATTTACTGTCATTTTTAAAAAGAAGGAAGGGGAACGCGATATATATAACGCAAGTGACCCTGAGCCGAAACAGGGAGGAGGAGGAGAATCCGGACATGGCCTGATGTGGGCTGTTCTGGACTGTTAAATATGGTGACAACACTTATCAGGCTGCCGTGCCACATTTGAAATAACTATAGAAGATTTGCGTGATCCATTGTAAGAGCTCTGTGCAGCTCCTGCTGCTTTCAGGGACACTTCATAAAAGTGTCTCAGTCAGCTGTTAGCTTAGCTGTTAGCCACCGACAAAGAAGCTGGCTTTGAACGATTCCTTCATGCTCCAGCATCAGTTGACAGGACGCGTCTCAACTTCTGAGACGGTGGAAAGAAGATTTTAACGCTGAGCGTCTGGGACAGAACGAGAAAAGTTGTTATTGAGGACAGTTCAGTTCTGAGAGGAAGGATGTGAGCGGCGTAGCGGCGGCTTGGAGAGAACGAGGGAAACATTGTTCTGGTAGGTTTAGTTTCTGGGTGTAGCCTGGCTGTTTACTGTTCTGTTGTTTTATCTTCATCTTGTTGTTCAGGGATCATTGTGTTGCTCTCAGGACAGAGGGAGTTGTAGCTGACAGTCGCAAAAAAAAACCCCCAAACAAACATTGTCCTGATGCCAAATCAAGTTGCGGACCCCTGCCCGATAATAAAAATTATAATAATAATGGTAAATAATTGCCAGAACATTTATACCTATTTGAAATTTAGGCTTGTAAGTCCCACAGCATGGTATGTAGGCATTTTGTTTTCAGCACTGTTTTCTGTTTTGTTTTTTTGTTTTTTTCAGCACTGTTTTCTGTATGTTCCGGTATGATTTACAAATCAAGCACTGAGTAATGGTGCGTTCACACTGGACGCGTTGCTAGCGTCAGGGACGTTGCTTTTACATCCAAAGTCTCTGGTGGACGAGCTTCAACGGACCTAACGCGCGCCAGGCGCTTTTCAAGCGTCACTTTCCGAGCGTTTCGAGCGTTGGCCACGCGCGTCACGCGTTGCAGGCGTCAACGCCTGAAGTTCAGAAAATTGAACTTTGTAAGCGTCAACGCGCGCGTCATCCAGTCACAGACGAGCACTCTGAGCGCTGATGCGGGCCAGAAGCTCGTCAAACTGGGCCCGGGAGAGGCGGAAGCACCGCTGAAAGTGAACCTCACCCTCACGCTGGCCCCGCGATCTGGGTCTGGCCCCGGAGGGTGTGAGAAACTCTGTGCTCGCCGCCAGGCCCGCCGCTGGGGGTGGCGCGCCGCACCGGGGTCCCGGGGGTCCGCCTCCGGAACCGACTCGGTGCGCCGCCCGGAGCGGGCCGCTCCGTGGGGCCGCTGGCTGAGACGGCGCGTCTCGGTCCTGCTGCGGGTCGCCGGGGAGCCGGTCGGAGAGGCGGGGGCGGCCGGCGGTGTGATCCGCGTCGCCCGCCGCCAAAGCCCGACCGGGCCTGGAGGCTGGGCCGCTGGGTCGGGGGCCCCCCGCCACGGCCACGGCGCTGGGCGCGGTGCCGGGCGGGGGGCCCCGGGCGGGGGGCCCCGGGCCGGGTCGGGGTTTGTGTGCGCTCTGCTTCTCTCTTGCTTCTCTGACTCCTCCTGCTGGAGCCGCTTTTGTCCGAATAAAATCATAAATAGTTGGTATTCGGACAAACAAACGACACACTCAGGCTCTAAACGATCACTTTGTAGCCTGATTTAAAAAAAAAAATCTCGATAAAGTTATAAATTTGAAGAGTTTAGAGCTAAAGTGAATTCAGCTTTCGATTCCGCCATTGTCAACATGAAGACAGCCTGCCGCGCGTCGTGAGCGTTGCAAGCGTCGTGTGCAGATGAACACGCGTTGAATTCCACACTTTACACGCGTCAACTTTGAGGCGTCAGTGACGCCCGTGACGCTTGCAACGCGTCCGGTGTGGACGCACCATAAGGATATTTTAGTCTTAGTTAGATAAGATTTGCCTGTTGGTGATTAGGCTTATGTTGGGGAGATCGGTGCTGAATTGGTCATGAAGGCTGGCCGGGGCCCACAACATGTCCGGGTTTCTGCAGACAGCCTGAAAGTTTGGATGCGCTGTGATACAGGGGAGATCTGTGGTAAAGTAGAGAGAGCAGCCATCTCCGTTTGTCATTTTTGTGTTAATTATGTTAATTGTGACGATATAAAGTAAATAAGTATCAGCAGACGCTCTCTCTCTCGGTCGCCACTGAGAGGCAGCATCCACAAAGGCGCCAGCGGCTGTGACCGACTCTCTCTTCCTCTTGAAAGCTACCATTTTCATTGTCATCTCCGTGGTTACTTTCATTTTCGCCCTCGCTCCGTATTTGGTTTCTTGTTGGTTCGAATTGAAAGTGTTGAACGCTCATGCTTACAAAGCTGCGAACAGATCACTCCTAAAAACACTGCTGAGAGGTGAAACAACTTTGTGACATCACTACCCAGAATGCTTTGCAGCATGCAGAACAATGGCGGCCTACGTGCCGCCAAAAAAAAAAAAAAAAAAAGTATTCATAAACATGTTACTGACAGCAAGCTGAACCACATAGAGCAAATTTATCATTATAGTCGGGGTTCATTTTAACATGCTGATGTTCTTTATACCAGATGTCAGTAGTATTTTTGAGAAAAGGGTTTTCTATTCTTCTTAAAGTTTTAGGATCTGCAGAATACAGATATAGTTTTAATGGAAGGTTTGGTGTTGACATCTGTTCAATGTTCACCCAAGCAGGAAGAGTCTCACTTGAGAAATAAAACATTGCAGAGCGTAACTGAGTGGACCAATAATACCATTTCATATTTGGAAATTGTAAGCCTCCCCTTTCGTAGGGCAGGTATAATAGCCTAAGTCAATCTGGATTTCTTATCGTTCCAAACAGGCCCGGATCTACCATATGGGCAACCTGGGCATGTGCCCAGGGGCCCTCGGGCTCAGAGGGGCCCTCTGCTGGAAGAATTTTTTTTCCTTTTTGCAGCAATATTATACCTATTAAAAGAATAAACTGCTTTGTACTTAGTCATTGCAGTGAAGTGAAACGATACCACAATTAAAAAAAAAAAAAAAAAAAAAAAATGCTGAAGAGCGATGGAACTGTGGAGCTATAAACAGCTGTATGACAGGAGCAGCTCCCCTGTGTTGTGTGCTGTGTTGCCAGATTGGCTTCTTTTGAACATGCCGGCGGGTTTGTGACGTGCTTCTTTATGATACAAATAAGAGTTTTACGATTTTAACAAGCATTTTCTGCAGAGATGGAGATTTGGGCTGCTTTCTATTGAGTTATGCTGGTTTTACACCGTGTCTGTGCTGGAAACACAGTGGCAAATCTGGCAACCTCGTGTAGCGGACTGCAGACGCACCGGAGGCAGTGACCCGCCTCACAGGTGACTTTACCGGCCGAGCCGTTTGTCTGCTCTTTCATTGGACTGCAGCGGCACTGCCTGGACCCAGCTGTGAGGGAGAGAAGCCCGTCTCACAATTAAAAATGATAAAAAATGAACTGAGGACGTTCCGCTCTGTCGTTAATGGCCACGGAGTCTGAGCTGGTGAGGGAGTGGGACTTTGAGGATGTGATTGACTTTGCAAAGAAAAAGATCAGGAAGAAGAACTTCACAAGGCCAGAGCCACTGAGCGCTCTGTGGAGTGAGGAGCCACTATGAGCTGTTATGATACAGATAATGAATGTATTTAGCTCATTTGATATGCTTTTTGCCTAACATGTATTTTGCATCATTTTGGTGTGATGCTGAGTTATAGTGCTGTTTATTTGTTTTTTGCAGTATATGAAGTTGTCCAGCTAACTTGGTGATGTTGTAATGTAACTCATGTGTGTTGTGTTAGGGCATAGTTAGCCTATATCTTCAGTCCCTGACATTTGACAAGTGCTGGTGTGCGTTCTGCTTGGGTGAATACTTTATTGTCATAATCTTTCACCATGCACTGGATTATGATTTATTTCATGATAGTGTTTTGTGATTTATCCGTGAGATGGCAGTACTTGGTTTCCCATAAAAGGCTGGTCAGACCAAGGGGGCGTGGCCAACCCTGGTATCCACAGAAAGACATACAGAGCCATCTTCGACAATTAAGACAAAAGTCAATGTGTGTGTGTGTGTGTGTGTGTGTGTGTGTGTGGTGTGTGTGGTGTGTGTGTGTGAAAAAAGATGAAAATAATATATTTTGGATGTTGCAGAAACGGAGCAGTCGAGTACGTGTGACGATGGCCTTTATTTAACACTCCACTGACAGCTGTCAGACACACCACCATGACAGGTTTTTACCGTCAGTGTAGCATCAGTGCACCACATCTTCCCACGTATACATATATATATATTAGGGTTGGGCGATATGAACAAAATCTTATATCACGGTATCAGTAATTTCATATTACAGTAACGGTATATATCACAGTATTTTTCTTCCCTTGTAAATTCAAATAGTTGCTTAAAAATAACTGTCACATTTGCTCATTTTCCTCTTTTATTTTTAAACTCCGGTTTATATAACTTCAGTTATATAAAAAAAATCACAATATGAAAGAAAGAAGACCTGAGTTTTTAACGTCACTCCCAGAGCTGCTAGTCTCTGCGTCGCCATTATGGATGCCACCTCTCCTGGATACGCTGGTGTTGTTTGTGAGCGCACCCTGGTGCTTACCTGACCAAGTGAAACGCAGCGAACAAACCCCGCACCACGTCGGGACACGCTGTGAAAATGCCAAACGCACCCAAACAATTGCGCTGCAGCTGTCCAGTTAGCGAGTGCAGAGAACTGTACACTGGCTCAGAGAGCTGCAGCAGACATGTGCTCTCTCTAAGGTATGAATGGTATTGCAAAATTTTAACCGTATACACTTTTGCACCGTCGCACGGTATTATACCGTCAGACCGCGCAGCCATAATATATATATATATATAGGTATATTATAGATATATATATATATATATAGTATATATATATATTTATTTATTTATTTATTTATATGTGTGTGTGTGTTGTGTGTGTGTGTGTGTGTGTGTGTGTGTGTGGTGTGTGTGTGTGTGTCAGGAGTTCGGTTAGGGTCGAGGGGGCCCTGTGAGCTTCAGTGCCCAGGGCCTATGGAATTACTAATCCGGCCCTGGTTCCAAATAAATTTTATAATTGTACTAATAAGCTTATTAAAAAATGATGGTAGTGCTAATGGGAGTGATTTAAAAAGATGTAAAAATTTTGGTAATATGTTCATTTCAATTATGTTTATTAGGCCAATCATTGATATAGGCAGTACCATCCATCTGTCTAATGTTTCCCTCACCTCATCTATTAACGGGTCATAGTTTGTTGGGATAATTGTTTGGATTTCGGGGGTAATTTTCACACCAAGATAAGTAAATCTCTCCTTTGCATTGATAAAGGGGCTATCTGTAGCTGGTCTCAATCTTTCTTCACTATTTAAGAACAATATTGATGACTTTGAGTTGTTAATTTTATAGCCAGAAAACTTACAAAAAAGTTCAATTTGTTGAATTAAGTTTGGTATACTGACAGCTAAGTTTGATAAAAAAGGATCACATCATCGGCATATAGAGATATTTGATGTTCCTGTTCTCCAACCTGGATGCCCGTTAGGCCAGTCTGTGTCTGTAGTGTCATAGCTAGGGGTTCTATGGCTAATATGAATAATAATGGTGATAAAGGACATTCCTGCCGGGTAGATCACCCTAAAGGAAATGGTCCTTGAGACTATATTATTTGTTAAAACACTAGATGTTGGATTTGTATATATGAGGTCATCGAGGAACACCAACACTTCTTTGAGATTGAGAGAGCCCATACACTTCTCCATTACCCTCTGGAACGTCGACGGAGCATTAGTGACTCCTTGGGGCATTCTGTTGAATTCCCAAAACCCCATAGGTGTGACGAAAGCTGTTTTATGTTGTCCTCTTCACTCACTTCAACCTGATAGTAGCCTGACTTCAGATCCATGACAGAGAACCATTTGGATCCTGTGAGGGCAGCAAAGGTTTCCTCAATGTTAGTTAATGCATACGCATCCTTTATTGTCTGTTGTTCAACTTCCTGTAGTCAACGCACAGGCGGATGGTACCATTTTCTTTTGACTACCACTATGGGTGAAGCGAAGGGACTTTCAGATTCTCTTATGATTCCAGCATCTAATAGTTCTTTCAGGTGGAGTCTTACAGCTTCGTAGTCTGATGGATGAATGGGTCTCGCTCTCTGCTTGAATGGCGTTTGATCAGAGAGGCGGATCCTGTGCTTTACTGTAGTTGTGTGGCCATAGTCAAGATCACCCATTGCAAAGACTTCAGGGATGGAATTAAGCTTGGTTGTGATCCGTTTTTTCCACTCCTCTGAAAGAGGTGAATCAATGAAGTCAAATGTGATTGTATTTCCGTGGTTTAAATCTGTAGCTGTATACTCAGCAACAGTGCTAGGTGGTTGTGGCACTGTTTGGTCTTCAGCTTTGCTTGAGGAGGTTGGCAGTGGAGAGAGAAGCTGAGGGATTGAGAGCTCTGCAATATTGCGGTTCGCTGGTACTGTTATGCCATGTGCCGTTTCATTTTTTAGGAGGACAGGGACTTTGAAAGATGTTTGCCGAGGACTGGTCATGACATAGCTGCAGAAAAATAAACCACTGGGTAGACTGGATTGAGTGGGAGGCTCCACCAATAAAGGGGCTCCTCCAACCAGTTTGCACCTTTCTTGTGTATCCATTCAAAACCACCTTCTTTCCAGCTGGATTACGATGGCTTTTTTGCATTTCAGTTCACTCTCCCCCACTTTGTCTTCTTCAGTGCGTACTTGCTGCACATGTTCCGAAACTAGGGGTACATTAGTGCCGACGAGAAGAGGACCTCTATGTTGGATCTGCAATCTGGAACATGAGAGCTAATGTACTCACAAGCTCAGATTTTCCAGCAATGCTTTCTGGAAACAGTATATTGACCTCGACGTATCCAGTAAGGCACCTCTTGACCTCCAGCGCCCTCCACTTGAAGGATGTCATTGAGAGGCAGGATGGGTACGGAGGGCAGGTAAGTATCATGAAAAGACTTGGAGATTGTAGTCACTTGTGAGCCTGAATCAAAGAGTGAATTACACTGAATTCCTTCAATAGTGACAACAGCAATGGACCTGGGCCCAATTAAGCTACTAGAGGTTCATTTCCAATAGACTCAACCAGTTCGCATTTAGCTTCAGCTTTTCTTTGTTTCGGTCTCATCCTGGGACTCTCATCTCTTTCTGTGGCGTCAGTATGTCCCCCTACTGGAAGCCGGGTCCAGTTTAAAGGTAGGCCTTGTTTGCTCTCCATTCGTTTTTGCTTTGCTTTTAGTTCTTTGTACTTTTGGTCAACAACAGCCTTGTTGATACTGTTTTCACAGACTTTCGCAATATGGCCATCTTCACCACACCGTAAAGCAGAACCAGGCTCTAGGCTGGGTCTTGGGTGTCACGTGGTGAGTATGTGCTTCAGCTTGAGGTGTGGCATGTCTTGGGTCTCTGTTTCATCTGTCTCATGTTTCCGTTGTTTCTTAGATTTCTTGGTGCTGAGCTGCAGTTTCAATTCAGCGGGCTGCTTCTTCAGACTCTCTGTCTCTGACATATATGCCTGTAATACATTTGTATTGGGATCAGTGTAAGAGGCACGTCGGAACTAAATGCACATTCACAGCAGCCTTGGACTTTGGGGTTCCAAAATGGCGGTGCTTCGTTCAAGTTTAGTTTGCTCTCCTATCTTCTTCAGTCCGCAACTGTAACAGCAGCTCTGCAAAGTCAAGGGATTCTTTCTGCTTCAGCTCCACTGCATGACAAGCGTGTGATCTCAACAGCCAGTTTGAATTGTTCGAGCAGTTGATGATTTGCAGCAGACTGGCTCACTCCATTTCTCCTCACAGCAGTGCTCAGTAACACCTGAGCCTCTGTAAATACTCTGATGGCTTCTCACCTGAGTTTTGGTGTGTGTTCAAGAACCTGGCGAAGATTTCATCACCGTCTTCAACAAGCCATAAGCAGATTCCAGCAGCTTCACATATGCTTTGGGATGAGCGGAGGAGGCCTAGCTGTTTAACAACATCTGAGGCTGGGGGAAGTAGACTTTCTAGTATTTTCCTGCGCTGCACATCCTCTGGAACTCCATCTTGGAACATCAAGTCTACATGGAGGCACCATGTTTCAAAGTCAGCCTCTCCAGGAGGCTTCGGCAGCTTGCCAGAGAAGGAGCGTAGCCATTTGGGTTGGCCCTGAGACATGAAAGTGTCACTTTTAATTACATGCTCGACCACAATGCGTTGCACGTCAGGTGGGTTCAGCTCGTGATGTTACATCACGTCAGTTTGAAGTTAGCAAACTTGCTAGCATGCTACTGAAAGAAATATACTGACTCACCGGAGCTCAAAACAATCAAAAAGAAGGTTCCCACTCTGCTTGGTCAGAGGAAAAAGTGTCCAGATTCCCAAAAACTCCTGACAACATTTCTTGAACTTAACTTTGAACAGTTTCCAGTGCTAAAACATCATTTAAAAAAAACACGTCTCTCGTCTCAGGAAAAAGAGGAATTGCTAGAGCTACTGCACACTCTATTGGAGGAATGGAGGAATTACACCCAGTGAACCCTTTAAATGCTGGTGCTCCCACACAAATTTTATGGGTGTTACACATTGAATCCGAAAGAGTTGGTTGGGGGAGGGAAAAAAAAGAAAAAAAAAAAAAAAAAAAGGAAGGGTGGGGGATACTCCAAATGACATTTGTGGCATATGATGTAGTGAACATAAAAGCGCTAACATAACCTCCGGGCAACCATGAACATTCAAACGGGCGTTCTCCACACCGAAAGTCAAGTCTCTACGGGACCTAGTCCCTGATAGCATAAGTAGTGACACACTTATGCTTCCAAAAAAAAGACAAGAGCAGATGTGATGTATCTCTACACTGGCTCCCGCAGAGCCATTATGACATCTGTAGAAAAATATTGAAGAACCCATTACAGTATTGTCACTTACATACTTAAATCTTGAATATTACTCAACACTTCAGCCTCCCTTCTCTCCAACTCCGGTGGGGTGATTCCACAGTCCACCTGATCTCCTCTGGAAATTTTTTCTTTACATAGTCCATCGCTTCAGGTGCACTCAGGAACTCCTTCTCTTCTCCGTCATATGAAATCCGAAATTTGGCCGGGTAGATCAGTCCGTAGCGGACCCCCTGCCTCCCCCGTAGCATCTTCCTGACTTCAGTGAATGCTGCTCTGGCCCTGGCGACACTGCTGATGTAATCGGGGAAGATGGCGATGCGGCTCCCATTGTAAGAAGTGGAGCACGTTCTCTGGCTCTCCTCAGGATCTCTGCACTGTCCCCCTCGAGTGGAGCTTTGCAATTATGACTCCTGGGTCTGTCCTCCTGGTTTTCCCTCGGCCCGATGCTGTGATGAGATCGCTCCACTTTCACCTCCTTATCCAGCTGCAGTGATTCTTTAAGAAGTTTGGATACCTCCACAGGTGAACACAACCCGGAAGCTCAGGCACTCCAACAATCCAGATATTTCCTCTCCTCATCCGACCTTCCATATCATTGCATTTGTCTTGTTGTTCCACCTGTTTTGTCAGAGTAGTCACTGTAGCTTGCAGTGCTGTCGTTTCATCTGACCACGTTGAAACTCCCTCCTCCACATCTTTAATGCAATGTTTGATAGACTCAATCTCCGCACGGGTATTGTTAGCATTGTTAGCAATATCCACCCGTAGCGCCTGTAGCTCACTTCTTATGACCGCAAAAGTTTCAGCCAGGGCCCCTTTTAACTCTCTTTTAGCTCTTCTTTTATCGCTGATGATATGTCCACTTTTTTTTTTTTTTTTTTTTTTAACTCTTCTTTTATCGCTGATGATATGTCCACTCATCAGCGATAAAAGAAAGAGTTAAAAAAAAAAAAAAAAAAAAAAAAAAAAAAAGATATGTCCGCTGGCTGCACGGTGGCGCAAGTGGTTAGCGCTCGTGCCTCACAGCAAGAAGGTCCTGGGTTCAAATACCGGCCGGGGCTCAGGGCCTTTCTGTGTGGAGTTTGCATGTTCTCCCTGTGTGTGCGTGGGGTTCCCTCCGGGTACTCCGGCTTCCTCCCACGGTCCAAAAACATGCATGTCAGGTCAATTGATCACCCTAAATTGGTCCCTAGGTATGAATGTGTGAGTGAATGGTTGTTTGTATGTCAGCCCTGTGACAGACTGGCGAACTGTCCAGGGTGTACCCCGCCTTCCACAGCAGCTGGTGATCGGCTCCAGCCACCCTCGACCCCGAACAGGGATAAAGCGGCAGAAAATGAATGAATGAAAAAAAAAATGATATGTCCGCTCTCAGGGAGGAGATAATGTCCACTTTTAATGCGTCGTTGTCCATGTTTCTGGCCTCGGATGTTGTGCGTTCAGGAGTTGAAGAAGTAGCTCGGTTAGCCTTACCACTCTGCTCCGAGGCTTCCGGCCTGGTTCCAGTTGGCCCGGAGTACTTATATTTAACAGAGATTCGCTGCCATTCGGACTGGAGAGACTTGTTTTTGTCGTGCTGTAGCTTTTCTTATACCCTTGGAGGTGGGTTCTCGTTATTTCTTTAATAAAAAATAGTTTATGGGTAGTTTTAAGAAAGCTCTGCAGGAGCCCCGTGAAAGCACGTCTATCCCATGTCCTTGCTCAACAGCGCCCCCCCCCCCAAAAAACGAATTATTAAATGAATGATTTAATTTTTTCCTATCAGCCCAGGGGTAGGCAGTGCCTACCCTGCCTACCCTGACTGCACGTCACTGATAGTATGTCATAATTATGAGATAGTAAGTCATAATTATGAGATACGATCCTGCGCATGCGCTCCAGTGCAGCCGCCTCCCACACGAAGATCTTTGGCGCTGTGAGCTGCCAGGGAGCTGTTCAGTGAACACAGAAGTAGATTGTCTGTACGTTGAGATTTATGGCTGAAATAAATGAATACTTGATGTGCTTGCTGATTCACGTGGTATTATAGTAGCAAACACACCCTGGAATGGATTTAAGCAAGAAGCAAGCTCTGAGTTGGAAAGGATAAAGCTATAATATGGCTGAGGTTGCAACTTCAACTGCATCTGGAAGCCTGTGGTCACTGTCAGCAGACTGTGCGGCAGGTCACAGCCCAGCAGACAGATCTCTGTTAGAGCGTGTTGTACCTGGTCTCCACAGGAGGTGGCGCATACAGACCACGAGTCAACGCGGACTTTTAAAGGAGTGCTGATGATTACCTGTCAGGTACACAGCTTACCGAGCTGTTTGGTGGCCTCACGTTGAGCTGTTTGTTTCTGGTTTTACACACAAGGTCTGGATAATATAAATATAATTATGTGTAAATCATACGTTCTGAACAAAATGGACTTTTGGCTTCTTTTGAAAAGCCACTAATGACACGTCCACTCGATGTTTCCGGGAGCAGCCCTCAGTAGCTTAGAGTTTTTCTCATTTAGTACTCAGATCTCAATAGTACTCAGACCGCAGTACTCAGTACGCAGATTCCAATAATCATACTCAGATCTCAATCTACAATCTTCATACAGGAAGCGGCTGTGATGGAGCGCATGCGCAGATGTATCTCATAATTTCAACTTACTATCTCATAATTTTGACTTAGTATCTCATAATTATGACATACCGTGTGCGTGTTTTTTTTTTCAAGTGGCGGAAATGGGCTTCCATATCAATGAGAAACTAACTTCAGCTTGCAATAAAAATAAAGAAAATAGAACTCACCAGCCTCTAAAGATAAAGGGGAAAAAATAATCCTCATTGTTTTAATATCCTTAGATCACAATCAGTTTAATCCTACTCTGGGTCACCTTCCCTCACATTCTTGGGCTGCGCTGCATGTTTTCCTGGAGAAAGATGAGCGCGTCCACACGCACTGGATGGAGACTTGCACGCCGTCAGGTGATCAGGTGAGAGAAAGAATAACCTACGACTTTTCGACTCGTCCAAATGTATGTCGACTTGTGCAACGAAGTCGACTTGTCGACTTGTCGACTAGTCGACGTTTCTGTTAATGCCCTAATATAAACAGAACTAAACAAGCATAACAAAATACAACAGTTTAATTAAAAAATATTGTTAGATCCTGTTTTTGATCAGCATTTTACAAAATTGAAAATTAAGGACCTGCTAAAACTTGTGAGGACCTGTTAAAAATTTTCTGAGACCTGCTGAAAAAATTGGAGGGCCTGTTAAAATTTGACGAATTTCATGCCTGCAATACAGTGTCCAATCCAGCTTCTCCCCACACGTCTCTCGTTCTGCCATTCACCATGTGAACCTCAGCGCCAACGCAAACTAGTCCCATCCTGCTGTGTCATCACACACGCAAAAAAAACTCTCTTCGAATACAAAAAATAATCGGCTGCTCCCAGCGTCCCTGCGTTCCAGCGTCCCGGCTGTCGGCCGCGGCTCCCAGCGTCCCGGCTGTCAGCCGACAGCCGCCGCATCCCAGCGTCCCGCTGTCGGCCGCAGCCGGCTGCTCCCACGTCCCAGCTGTCGCTGTTGGCCGCCGCATCCCAGCGTCCCGGCTGTCAGTCGGCAGCCGGCCGCTCCCAGCGTCCCGGCTGTCAGCCGCAGCCGGCCACTCCCAGCGTCCCGGCTGTCAGCCGGCAGCCGGCCGCTCCCAGCGTCCCGGCTGTCGGCCGGCCGCCGGCCGCTCCCAGCATCCCGACGGTCGGCCGCGGCTCCCAGCGTCCCGGCTGTCAGCCGGCAGCCGGCCGCTCCCAGCGTCCCGGCTGTCGGCCGGCCGCTCCCAGCGTCCCGGCTGTCAGCCGGCAGCCGGCCGCTCCCAGCGTCCCGGCTGTCGGCCGGCCGCTCCCAGCGTCCCGGCTGTCGGCCGGCGGCACAGCGTGCAGACTGCCAGCCGCGCGCCGTGCTCTCCGGTCGGGAGACTGGAGGACAAACTGTGGTCATGGTGACTGACGGGTTGGAGGTGGGAGGCCGGTGTTGTTTGCCGTTCTGTTTGAACTGGCTGGCTCATGTGATCACGTTGCAGTGAATTATGGGAACCGTAGTCAAGACAACAGACGGACAACCGGGTGGTCTTTATGACCGTATTTTCCGCAAAAAAGGCGCACCACATATAAGGCCACTGTTGGGGTTTGAGAAAGCTGGAGGCTTTTATGTGCGACCTTATAGAGCAGAAAATACGGTAGGTTAAACGCCACAGACAGGAACTTTTCCTGTCCTGTCCTAATTGGATGCAGTGATTAGATCGGATGAACCTGATCATCCCTGAAGAATATCCTTGGGAATATAGGCTAATAATTATTCATTTATTTCGGTCTTTCGGTTTTGGGGCTTTTAGTTCCCTCATTTTTCGGTTTTGGTTTCGGCCAAGATTTTCATTTCTGTGCATCCCTCTTTAGAACCACCACAATCAGCTAACTTGTTCTTCCCTGGTAACTCCAAGTTTCGTATTCAGGAACCCCTGTCCCCCAGCAAAACTGTGTAAAACGAATTCTTTGATCATATCTCTGTTTGTTTGTCTTTGTTTTGCTAGCAGCAGCTGCTTCAGCTAAGTTATATGCCCGCTTTTAACTCACTTTTCAGGTCAGCAACAATACTTCAAGTATTTTTTTGGGGTCGAGTTCCATCACTTGAAGTTCCAAAACAAAGATCCACAGGCACTCTGGCCTCACGCCCAAACATGAGATAATAAGGGGAGAACCCGTGGCCTCATTAGGAGTGCAGTTATATGCATGAACCAAGTGTGCAACCTACTGACTCCACCTTCTCTTTCTGCTCAGCTCCAAAGTCCCCAACGTGTCGTTCTAATGGTGCGTTCACACCGGACACGCCGCAAGCGTCGTGAGCGGCGCTTTTCTATGCAAAGTCTATGGTGGAGCGTCGTGGAGCGGCGGGCGGCGGGGCGGCGCGTCAGGAGCGTCATGAGCGTCACGACCATCACATATGAGACAGAGGGGCAACTTTTCAGAGTAGAGTTTTCCTCCTGATGCAGCGTGCACATGCTTTGCAATAGTCCTCGACTGCAGTTTTCATCCTCAGCCAGTAAAACCGGTCTTTAATCAATCCATAGGTCTTATTCACCCCGAGATGACCAGAGTCATCATGTAGTGACTTCAGCACCATCTCCCTATGCTTCTCAGGCAAGACAAGCTGAGATTGTTGTGCTTTGCCAGGGGGAGTTGTGAACCAGTACAGAAACCCTGTCGCATCTTGAAATTACCCCATTCTCTCAAAAGTGAAGGGCAGGTTTCATGTTTAGTCTTGTCAACTCTAGACACATCACCCTGCTGAAAAGCTGACCATATTTCTCCAATGGCAACATCCTCTTGCTGAGCTTCTGACAACTGCCTGTGAGTGAAAACTGGCATTCCTTTGGTATTCAGAGTGGACAAATTACAGAAAACCTGTGGAAGGGCATGGACAGAAGGCACTAACTGATCAATTGCCCTTGTCAGACAATGATTTCTGTGGCATTTATCCAGCGACAGCTTAAGCCCTTCATCCTTGAGTCGATCAAGCACCTTTTAACAACCTCGCCTCATGCTCTTCAAGAGTGGCACCAAACACAGTGAGGTCGTCCAGGTAAACCGACACCTCAAGCAGATTCATGTCCCCGACAGTTTCTCCATAATGCGTTGGAATGTGACAGGAGCCCCTACAAAAACCTGTGGCATTCCGACGTTCCTGAAGCGAGCCATGCAAAAGCCGCTCCGGCGAACTAAGCTAACCTAGTTAGCTCCACTGCATGGCAATTAAGCACTGGCTTGCGTCAACAAAACCCGCTCCACCCAACAGATGAGCGAGGTCCGCCTAAGAAAAGTCCGTCTGGCTGGGATATAATCCAGATTTAGCTCTGCAATACAGTGTCCAAGTCCGGCTTTTTCCCACACAACTCTTGTTCTGCCATTCACCATGTGAACCTCAGCGCCGACGCAAACTAGTCCCTCCTGCTGTGTCGTCACACACTCAAAAAAAACTTTCTTTGAATACAGAAAAATAATCAATATCAATTAACTATTTCTGAATTCAGTTCACAACCTCACAATGACTTATAAAAACATTTAAACAACCATTTATGAGTTTGATTCTGAACATAACCATCAGATAATTCAAAATAGGGCTGTCACGATATCAAATTTTCTCTTGACGATTATCGTGGCCAAAAAATGTCACAATAACGATATTATCACGATATCAGCAAAATTTAACTAATAATGGTACAAACATTTAGATTCATCTTTAATTTTATTTTTGTTTGTTTTCTCTCTTTTCCCAGATGAATTACAGTCAGAATACCTGTCAAATGAGGTGTTGAAACAATATGAGAACAGTAACTCTACAACTGCATACCAAAAGTGTAGTTACACTCACTAATTAAAATCTGATGAACTGATTACAGAGGATCCACAGCAGAGGCATAATTTACGTAGGGTTGGTGGGTTCTGAAAACCCTCACCCTGTTGGGGTGAAATCCTGTACCACCACCACACTGCCGAGGATTTTTGTTTGTTTGTTTAAATCCGAGGCGGAATGAGCAGCAGCTGCTTCTCCCAGCCAGAGGCGCCGCTACTGGCTAGGGCCCCGAGCTGAAGGGGGCCCCGAGGAACGGCTGACATCAGTCAATTTCAATGACAGATTTAAGGCGCTACACTAGACGCTGCAACGACAACTTGAAAATCCCCCGCATGGGCCCTTTCCAGTACTCACCGGTTAGTTGCTAGAAGGGGGCCGGCGGAGAAGACGGCGGATATCAGCGACACAACTTGAAACCCCCCGGACACATTACAATGACACGTCTGGAACCTACCTAATGGGGCCCCACTGCTACCCGGCTTGCATCAACATGCAGTCAGTGTTGCTAAACCACTTTTCTCAGGTTAGGATAGCGTCTCGCTGTCGCTGTCGGCCACCACCGACATGTTTAGTTCACTCGGGACGCTGGGAGCCACGCTAGCTAGGAGTCGTGCCGCTACCGCTGCTCTGCTGTGTTTACTTTTGAGGAGAGGGGAAAGGTGGGGGGGCTGCAGGAGGGAGACGAAGCAGGGCGGAAGAACAGGAGCGGATTTTGAAAATACACTTCAACACGTTCCAAGTGGCACTAGATCCTCTTTACGATATTATCATGTGCGCATTTTGAGCACGATATTGAAATTTCATTTTTTATTACCACGATTATCGTCAATACCGGTTTACCGCGACAGCCCTAATTCAAAAATGACAGAGAAACACATATCTGATATTTATCAGGTTATTACAGGGGCTTCAGTGCTGTGCGGCTCAGTTGGGGTCTTCACCAAGCTTTTTTTACCAGTCCCTGAGTCAGGCCATCGTCCCCCTCTGTCTGAAGTCCTCCATCATTGTCCCCCTCCCCAAGACAAGAACCATCAGCAGTCTAAATGACTACCGCCAGTAGCATCAACACCCATCATCACTAAATGCTTTGAGAAACTGGTCCAGTCACATCATCCATCCTTCATTCCAGCTTAGACCCTGTTCAGTTGGCGTCCAGGGTGAACAGGTCCACACAGGACACTGTAAAACAGTCCTTCACACTGCTCTGTCCACCTGGAGCATGAGGGACTGATGTTCGCCTGCTCTTTGTGGACTTCAGCTCCGCGTTTAACACAATATTACTGAACAGACTGTGTCAGAGCTGAACCACCTGGGACTATCGGACTCTGTCCGCCAGTAGATCAAACACTTCCTGACGGGTCCTCAGAGGTGGAGGGTCGACTCCCATTGTCTCTTCAGCCATCACCTTAGCACTGGCGCTCCTCAGGGCTGTGTGCTGAGCCCCCCGCTCTACACTCTCTACACTCACGACTGCACATCCACACATCCCAGCAGCAGCATCATGAAGTCTGCTGACGACACCAGCGTGGTGGGGCTCGTCTCTGGAGGGGAGGAGTCTGTACTGGGACCAGGTGGAGAGGGGGAGGAGTCTGTACCGGGACCAGGTGGAGAGGGGGAGGAGTCTGTACCGGGACCAGGTGGAGAGGGGGAGGAGTCTGTACCGGGACCAGGTGGAGAGGGGGAGGAGTCTGTACCGGGACCAGGTGGAGAGGGGGAGGAGTCTGTACCAGGACCAGGTGGAGAGGGGGAGGAGTCTGTACCAGGGACCAGGTGGAGACGGGGAGGAGTCTGTACCGGGACCAGGTGGAGGGGGAGGAGTCTGTGCCGGGACCAGGTGGAGAGGGGGAGGAGTCTGTACCGGGACCAGGTGGAGAGGCTGTCTGCGTGGCGTTCAGAGAACAACCTGATCCTGAACACCAAGAAGACACAGGAGATGATCGTGGACTTCAGGAGGAAGAAACGGATCTATCTCCCCTCTTCATCGGTGGAGATCGCGTGGGAGGGTCTCCAGCTGCACATGCGAGAGGACCTGACCTGGAGCGCCAACACCACAGCCATCATTAAAAAGGCAGCAGAGACTCTATCTCTTAAGGACTCTAAGAAACAACTCCCTCAGACAGGAACTGCTGGTGTCTTGTTACAGGTGCTCCATACAGAGCATCCTCACGTCCTGGCTCTGTCTGGGTCTTCAGCTGCTCAGCAGCAAACAGGACGGCGCTTCAGAGGATGACCGGCTGCCCCCTCCCATCTCTGGAGGAACTCTACCGTTCTCACTGCCTCAGAGGAGCACAGAACATGATGAAGGACAAAACCCACCCTGGACATGCACTCTTTGAACTCTTGCCTCAGGCAGAAACTTTCGAACATTAAAAACCAAACAAACAGACTAAAAACAGCTTCCATGCAAGAGCCATCATCACGCTGAACACGTCCTGATGCTGCTGTACCGTCTGTGGAAATCCTTGCAATGTTGAGTTGGTCGCTGTCTGAGTGATGTAAATACTTTATATTATTATTATTATTATTATTATATTATTATATTATTATTATTTCATTATTAGGTTTTGTGTGTGTGTGTGGGTGTGTGTGTGTGTGTGTGTGTGTGTGTGTATGCGAATTTGGGTGTGTAGGTACATATGGATGTGCGTACACACTCTTGTTTGCACTCATTTTTTATCTCTTTTTTGATGTTTTAATTGCATTTAGCGAGGACACTTAAAGGGCAACTTCGTTTTTTGACACCTGGACCTTATTTGGTGTGTCATGCTCATAATAATAGTAATAATAATAATGCATTGGTTTTATATAGCGCTTTTCAGGACACTCAAAGACGCTTTACATTGCATTATTCATTCACCCCATACTGGGTGGTGGTAAGATGCTGCTGTAGCCACAGCTGCCCTGGGGCAGACTGACGGAAGCGAGGCTGCCAACCTGTGCCATCAGACCCTCCCACCACCACCAACCATTCACTCTCACAACTTTCATATACTCTCTCAGACAAACATGGTGCAGCTCGGAGTCCTTCAAAGGTTATTTAGATCCAACCGATTTAGCCGCACTTAGCGGGGGCCACGGCAATGGAGCTTTAGCGCGGGACATAATCTCTGCAAAGTCACTCATTTCGGCTGTATTTTTTCATCCATCGCCAGTGTTATCATGAAGTCAGCTCGTCGAACATCTTCAGGTGGGTCAGCTCAGCTGAGGAGCCGTTTTCGCAAACTTACCCACAATTAGCTTGGATGGGAACTTCACAGAGCTCCTCTCCCCAGCAGAGAGGCACTTTGGCTGGGCCTCGGCTGTCATGGAGCCCGGGCGTCTGACTTCCAGGGCCGAGTTGGTCCGAGTCGGGGCCGAGGTGGGTAAACGGCCCGGAGCTTGCTCCACGGAGTCTCCGGATGTCTCCAAGCCGGCCTGGGCGCACCGCGCGCGCACCACGGCCTGCAATAAAGACATTATATTCTGAATGGACCCAACGG
Organism: Salarias fasciatus; assembly: GCF_902148845.1. Taxonomy (NCBI): domain Eukaryota; kingdom Metazoa; phylum Chordata; class Actinopteri; order Blenniiformes; family Blenniidae; genus Salarias; species Salarias fasciatus. The sequence continues at coordinate 275,446 of NC_043763.1, forward strand.
TGGAGTTCTTCACTGTCTTCAGTGTCATGCCATGTCTCCTTACTGTGAGTGCTGAGAGTGTGTGTGTGTGTGTGTGTGTGTGTGTGTGGTGTGTGCGTGCGCGCAAATACGTGCGCCTGTGGTGAAAGTGTGTTGTCTATGTTTTACTGTATGCTATATGAACGGTGGACTGACAGGCGTTCTTGTTTTCCGTTTTAGATAGATAGATAGTAGGATATAGATAGATAGATAGATAGATGTAGTAGATAGATAGATAGATAGATAGATCGTAGATAGATAGATAGATAGTAGGATAGATAGGTCTTTATTATCCCGTGAAGGGAAATTTGTTTCCACAGCCTTTCATGTCAGTTCAAGATGTTATGGACACCATCACACACACCACAAGTAAGACAATTAGACAATCACAAAAACGAGAATATACAACAAGAACAACAAACAGAATTTAACAGATTGAATTAGATTAAATGCTGTGACACTTAGTGTGGTTTTATTTATTTTGATTCTGAAAAGCATATTGCAGCCTCAGTCACAAAGCGAAGACATGATGTTCCTTCACTGATGTTATTTGGCATTACCAACACCGCACCAAACACCAAACACCGTAGAACTAATCACAAAACAAACACAAAACATAACAAAGTGATTAACCCAAATACCAGTATTTCACATATTTACAAAGGAAAAACACATACTGCTTTGGCCTGTTTATGGCTCAGGCTGAGTCTTCTTTTTGTTCACATCTTCACAAGACAAACTTTCCACAGTGAGGCAATCTTCCGCCATCAGCTGTTTGGATGCAGACCTTCCGCTGACATGACATCACCCGGAAGTGAAACTCGTATGGCTAAATACAATTTTCCCTTTTTCATATAAATAAATAAGTAAAGTATAATTTAATTCGTATAAAAATACTTCAGGTAATATGCAAAAACAAACAATATTTACCGTGACTTTTTATAAATACAACATACAAATAACGCAGGATAAAATTACGTACAGTGCAACACCGCCACCTATTGGATTTTAAATTACATTTCATGCACTCAGAACACCATCAGTTACAGTGCAAATGAGTTAGATTTGATTTGATTTGACCAAGTGCAGTAAAAGGCAAGCATGCAGGTGACAGTTTTTTTTTTGACAAACTATCAAAATTTCTGCCCTAATTGTCAGATTTGTCCTCTTGAACTGTGAAGTAAGAGTTCTTTTATTCGTTCGCTGTACAAGCAGATAAAATTAATGAACCTGTATGCAACATGCTGCAAGCACCTTCACTAACCCGTAGAATTTACTCAAAGTATGGCCTTTATTTTTGTTTTTAACTTAGTTTGTGAGAGTAAAATATATAATCCTGAGTACATTTACAACGTGAGAAAGTTCTATGCCCATTTGGAGTTTTGTTTATAGTAGTGGGAGTACATCAACCAACAGAAATCTATAAGAAAAGTGGAGTGCACATTTGACAGAAAGCAGGAAAGCAGAGTCTCTCCCACAGAGGAGCTTTCTTCTCATCACTGTTTGGATTGTTCAAGTAAACAAATCCCTCTGGGCAAGAAATAGGCTCAAGACAAGCATCCTCCGGCCCCATGTAGTTTCCTGCTACTTCACACTAACTCTTCCAGATGATTTACTGGGCTTCTCCTCCTGACGATGTGCCTCTGTGCTCATCTGTCTGAAGCTGAGCTGAAAGCAGCAAGCACCTTCCAGGTGGTCAAGGCTCAGGTGGATGAAATTGCATCCACTGCAGAGCGCCTTGTAAGGTAAGCAGTCTGGAATAGGTGGGATGTGGGTGAACGTGGTGGGTTATGTGCTGCTTTCTCAGCCTCTCACAGCTCTGAGAGTCAGTGCTCAGGGCGAAAGTCGACTCGGCCGTAATGGCCATGGCTAGTTATGGATGACTTTCATGGCACTGATGTGACGGAGGCCGGCTTCAAACACGTGGCAGGGTGGCCCGCTCAGAGAGGTGCTATAGACGTCTGTCAGAACCAAGGCCAGCTGGTCTACACACTCCTGGAGTACTTTCCAGGGAATTGTTTCCCACGCTAACAGTAAGATGTACACACTGCTCGGACCAGCGCCCGTTAATGGACAGTGATCTTTGAGAGAAACACTGAACCAAGCTTTGAGCCAATACCACTCAGAAATTATTGGGAAAACAATCATTCTTTTTAGGCTTTCCATTACAAAGAGGCTATTGAATGGGTGTGGTTGCAGTTCAGATGTGATAAAAATGGAATAGAGCCTCTCTTTCAGAAACAGGCACAGATGCTGAAAATTCCTTGTGAAGCAGAGATGGAGCTTTTAAGGCGCCGCTGTCACTTCTGTTTCACTGGAGCATCTTAAAAAACATTTCAAAGCACAGCGATCCCAATCTGAGGATGCTCTGCCTGGCAGTCAGTCTGCCTGTGGGATCTGCGACCGCCAGATGAGTTTTTCTGCATTGAGGAAAATTTGGAAATGGCTGCAGTCAACGCTGGGAGAAAGGAAGTTTTCCTCACTGGCATTTCGTCACATTGAGGAGAGATACAGCAAAACTGTCACCTGAGAGGCTGGTGGATATGAACGCTGCACTGTAAATCTTCTCTGTAAATTTACAGCAAAATTTCGACAGTATTAATGCTTTTCTCAAAAACAATGTTTTATTGTTAATTTGACAGAAAATCTGTGAAAATTACTGCTTTTTAAATGGAACTCTCATGTGTTCCTGTTATACAGCACTTACCAATAAAGTGTAATAGCCAGTGATGGGCAGGAGCGAGCTACAAGTAGCGGCGCTAGGAGCTTTAGTTACATTTTTCTGTAGCGAGGTGGCAGCGCCGCTCCATTTGAGTCAAGTAACTCTTTCTGTAACAAAGCTATTTTTAGAGCCAGCAGCGACGGACGCTACACGCTACTGTCGTGTCGAGTGTCCAGAAGAAGTCGGCTGAATAAAGTTTTGTGTGTGGGGGGAAAAATCTACGGTGATGGGTCAGTTTGCATATGACGACTATGGCGACTCACAGTTGGGTAAGGTTACCCATCAGAGGCAAGATAAGGCGGGTCATGCCACTCCAACCAGGAAGCAGAGTCCTACACCCATACTACCAACGCACATGTGAATGACGACGAGTGAAGACAAAACAAGCAAAAGGGACGGAAGAACAACCAGATATGGCAGAAGCAGAAGCACTTGTCCCTCTGCTGACAGGAGGCTGGTTGAATTGTTTGCAGTTTGTTTTTCAATAAACAATCAAACTGTGTATTTTTTTTTAAAAGGGGCTGTATCATGCAAAATTCACTGTTTATGTTTTAACCTTGTTATATATTTATGTTCTCACCTAAACACCCCAAAGCGTTTTTTTTCCTTTGTGCCTGCGTGCTTTCTTCCTCCTGTTTCTGCTGCTCAGAGAGGCAGCCCCTCCCACACCGTGAAAACGCTCTGTTTCCCACGTTCACGTCACACGGAGAAGATGGCTCCCCTGAGCCCCCCTCCCACAGGCCCTCGCAATCAGACTTGCTGCTTTTTGTATCTCCGATTTCGAGGATAAACTTTGAGAGCAAGAGTCTGAAGGTCTGAAGGGTCTGGAGGGTCTGAAGGGTCTGAAGGGTCTGGAGGGTCTGGAGGTCTGAAGGGTCTGGAGGGTCTGAAGGGTCTGGAGGGTCTGAGGGTCTGGAGGGTCTGAAGGGTCTGAAGAGTCTGAAGAGTCTGAAGGGTCTGGAGGGTCTGGGGGTCTGAAGAGTCTGAAGGTCTGGAGGGTCTGGAGGGTCTGAAGGTCTAGGGTCTGGAGGGTCTGGAGGGTCTGGAGGTCTGAAGAGTCTGAAGGGTCTGGAGTCTGGAGGGTCTGAAGGGTCTGGAGGGTCTGGAGGGTCTGGAGGTCTGGAGGGTCTGAAGGTCTGAAGGTCTGGAGGGTCTGGAGGGTCTGAAGGGTCTGAAGGTCTGGAGGGTCTGGGGTCTGAAGAGTCTGAAGGGTCTGGAGAGTCTGGAGGGTCTGAAGGGTCTGGAGGGTCTGGAGGGTCTGGAGGTCTGGAGGTCTGGAGGTCTGAAGGGTCTGGAGGGTCTGAAGGGTCTGGAGGGTCTGAAGAGTCTGAAGGGTCTGGAGGGTCTGAAGGGTCTGGAGGGTCTGAAGGGTCTGGGGGGTCTGAAGGGTCTGAAGGGTCTGGAGGGTCTGGAGGGTCTGAAGATCTGAAGAGTCTGAAGGGTCTGGAGGGTCTGAAGGGTCTGAGAAGTCTGAAGGGTCTGAAGGGTCTGGAGGGTCTGGAGGGTCTGGAGGGTCTGGAGGGTCTGAAGTCTGAAGGGTCTGAAGGGTCTGGAGGGTCTGGAGGGTCTGGAGGTCTGAAGGTCTGAGGTCTGAAGGGTCTGAGGGTCTGAAGGGTCTGGAGGTCTGAAGGGTCTGCGCTTGGTGAGTTTTCTCACAGGAAAAGACGTTTTCGCCTTTCTTTGCATGTAGAGAAGCTAGAGCTAAGAGCTAAAGCTAGCCAGCGTATTTGTTTTGAAGTGCTGATTGGCTGAAGTACGCTGTCAGTCAAAGTCCACAGGGGGAAGGCAACAGTTGCCTCAGAGGCTTCAAGATGTTACATTGATTGGTAAAATTTCAAAGATTGATAATGACTTTGATAATAACATGAATCACAGTGTAGTGTCTATAAACAGTCCACAGACAGCAGAGTGAGAACGTTGACATCAGACCAATAAACATGGTGGCATGAACAGTCCACAACAGCTCGTCAGTGACTGAACTGAGTCATGTTAGAATGTTAAAACATAAAAACAGCGAATAAGCATAATGTTAATATGTCATTTCACAGTAACGAGACAAACGAAGCAACCACCGCCTTAGATCCTCACATCCGGCAAGAAAAACTCCAGAAACCCAGTGGGAAAAGAAGAGATCTTGGGGACACAGTATGGAGGATCCCTCTCCCAGGGACGGACAGCTTTGGCACAGCTAGCATGAGACAACAAGAAGTAAGCCTAGGACAATGTTGAATATGAGCATGATATCTGACCTTTAAGTACAGCATTTACTTTACTTTGAGCGAACATTAAACCCACTGCCCGACCCGGGCTACGGCCTGGCAGCGTGGCCTGCGACACGTGGCGTGGCAGCAGGGTGAGACGCGACGCTTCCACCGATAGTCCGAAGTAAACAGATCTCTCTGGAACTCTCTCCACCTGACATCCGCAACATTGACTCTCTACCTCTGTTCAAATCCAGACTCAAAACCCACCTGTTTCAATCTGCCTTTCACCTGTAAATTCTCTTTTTTTCTGTGCTACGTTGTTTTATTTATTATTGTGTTTTTAATCTTGTGTAAAGTGTCCTTGAGTGTTTTGAAAGGCGCTGTGAATAAAATGTATTATATTAATATTATTATTAAGACATAATGATGTCAGTAACAAGCATGTCAACAAACAAGCACAACTACAAAGCGCTCTAAGTTTCAAATACAATGCCGATTATGGTCACTCCAGCGGGAATACTTCTAATCTCAGGAGCTGGTTTGGCAGTATATTTTTCTCAAGCCTGAGAATGCACAGCCTCAGATCTATGGCTACAACTCCAGCACTCGGCACTGGTAGCATGCTAGCATCAGTTGGCACATTACCATCTGTTAGAACACGAGCATCGGTTTGCACGCTAGCTGGTTAGCATGCTAGCTGGTTAGCATGCGCCCTGGACTTTGTTATGATGTGTCTGCAGGTATAGCACAAATTAACATTCATTACCACATAAACACACAAAAGTATCACAAATTAGCACCGTTGAATACCGGTAATGATTCTCAGGTATTGGAATTGGTACCCTACAGTTCAAATGTGAACGGTACCCATCCCCACTGATATGCACCAGGTGGTACATGTTGTGGAGATCAAGTTAGTGAATACCTCAGTAGCTTGAAGGAACTCGAAGGCAGAGGCGATCAGAGAGAGAGGGTACCGGTTCTTCACTGTAATAAGATTCAGACTGCTGTAGTCTATGTATAGGCGTGAAGTTCTATCCTTCTGGACGAAGAAGGATTGAACTCCGGCGGGTCGGGAAGAGTCTGATCATGCCCACCATGACAAGGAGGCGATGTAGTCCTTCATTGCCTGGGTCTCTGGAAAGACAGAATACAGCCTTCCCCAGGGAGGGAGGTTCTCAGGAGGAGGTCGATAGTCATAGGGTTTGTGTGGGGCGGGCGAGGTGGCTCGGGTCTCGCTGAAGACCTCTTTGAGGTCCTGGTTGGCCATAGTGTACAGAGGTGAGGTCCTGAGGCGTGCTCCCCAGAGTGGACATTGGGAGGGTGTTGTTCCAAGACTCCTACCTTGGCAGGCGTCCCCCCAGGACCGAATGCCGCTTGAGGCTCGTGCTCCTGCAGCCACAGATACCCCAGTATGAGTGGATTGGAGCTTGCCACAAGGAAAAAGCTGCGCAACTCCTGATGGCCGTCAGAGAAGGGCAGTTAGACGGGCTCTCTCCGCAGCAGCTGTCCATCGAGGCCCGTGGTTTTAAACGGGTTCTGAAGTGGGCTCGTCTTTCAAACAAATTGCATCGTAATCGCAAAGAATTTCAGTTTTTGTTGACATACAAATGCTAGTCTTCTTCCCTCTTCCGCCCCTCCAGCTGTCTCATTAAGCTGTTTTCAGATTCATCCTATAAAAGAAAACGACCATTCACTCTAATACCTGCAGCAAGCAGCAACAGGCGTGGTGCCTGGGAAATAATCATTAGCATAGTGTGAGAGGAGGCCTGGGCTGATCACCTCACACACAGACAAGCCTGAGGTGGGGAGGCTAACTGCAGGCAGCGGGGCATGCGTGTTGGTTTTAATTCTAATGTTTGAGCTAGTTGAACGATGAATTTGGCAGCTGACTCTGTGTCCGTGTTCCTGAAGAACATAGAAGAGACAAGTGTCCTGTAAAGCCGATTCAGAATGCAAAAGGAAGAAGAACACAGTTCACGTCATGACTCAACAGGCAGCATGAAAAAACCTTGGTAACACTTTACTTGAAGCACCCGTATAAACACAGTCTTGTACTTATAAACACTCATAAATGATCACAATGCTTTATAACTCACTGTACAGGGTTAGGGTTAGGTTCTGGCATTGTGATCATCTATGAATGTTTATGACTATAGCTACACGTGTTATAATGGCATTATAAAGCTCTATAAATTACTTATTGTTTTATACAGGGGGCTTCAAATTAGTTTGACCCAGTGTCCTTTACCAGCTTTCTGAAAACGTGAATGGAAATGAAAAACAAATAACTCATATGTAAAGTGAGCCGTCGAGTGTGTTTTGATATCAACTGAAGGAGAACTGATTTGATTCGGAGAGTGGCCATTGAAAGACTGTAAAACTGTTTATGAGCAGTTCAGTTTAATCACAAGTCATCCAAGGAGCACTGTTTTCTAGAACTCAAAGTTCACAAGTGCCCTGGAAGATTCAGCTGTGAGCTGCTGGAAACAGTGCGACGTCGAGGCATGTGACCCTTCCAATGAACGAACGGCTTACAGATGCACTGAAGAAAACAAAAGCCCTCTAAATCAAATAAACCTCGGTAACATGTGCCGACAAATACAGAAGACACACAGGGAAGGAACTGCTGTTTGAGTAGGAAACATGTGACCAATGACAAAATAAAGTCAACAGCAGGAGGAGGGATGCAGCGCAGGGTCGGGACCCTCCGGTCACTGATGCTCTGGCCTCTGCATTCAGCGTGTGTCGAGGATGTCCACAGCTGTGTTTTCACTGTTTGTTCCTGATGGACACATGGAGTTTCCACTAACCACACACACACACACCACACACACACACACACCACACACACACACACACACACACACACACACACTCGCTAAGCAAGCTGTTTGAGCATTTATTCCATATCCTTGATATCCAATTTGAAGTCAATGTACTTGTAAATTCTCTGTTTCACTTATGAGGAAACTCGGTGCATATTATGAATGTCTCTCAGACGAGTGTCTTCCACATGCTTTTAAATGTTTTTAATGACTACAGACCTGTACCTAACTGACTTTTCCAGTAACTTTTTAAGTCGGTGCTTGTTTTTTCTTAAGAAGAAAAAAAGTTGGCGATGACAATTTTCGAATATAAAATCTTTCTTTTCTCAGCTGTTTGCCTTTTAGCTCCACTAATTAGAAGAAATGTTGGATGCAAAAATATTGCTGCATTTAAAGTGCTTGTGTTGAGCAAGAACAAGTAGATGCAGACGCATATGGGGCATGAGAACCGTGTTTATTGGGAAGAACATCGACACCACAGCTGTGCAGTTGGTCCTGTGTAACACTGGGTTCTCAGGGCCTGGACCAGCAAAGAAACCATTTGCAAGTTTATTTACAACTGGTCTCGACTGGTAAATCTTTAAGCTCACATGGTAGGTGTGGAGGTGGAGACTGCACGGATCTCATGGAACTAACCCACTAAAGCCCTGAGCTCACCTGGAGACCATATGGGGGACACACAAGAGGCTTTCACCTTTTCCACTTGGGTCCCACCTTAAATTCGGCCAGATCCCTCTTACGGTCACACAGGCGGGAATAAATAGATCTCAGATAAAGTGCCCTGTTGGGCCTATTCAACATCCTGTCTGATCCCTTTTCATTATGGTCAGAATCCACCTGAGGCCCAAAGGAAACACAGGTGTGGGACCACCTAGGTAACTGTGGACAAACCCAGTGGAGCCCCATTTAACCTTCACGGTCCCACATGGACATGCTGACTGGGATGTGGTAACCGCACAGCATAGGTTGGCTGTTAATCATTAGCCCACTAGCTAACGATCTTCTAACATGAAAGTGGACATTTCATACAATGACAGACTCAAAGAAAGAATCCACAGAAGTCGACGGGCATACTTTTCCACCGTTGTGAAAAGGTAAGCCGTGACGTGCAGTTCTCAATCAAAGAGAACCATGTTTGCTCAATATCACTGAATTCTCCCAGAATGTTTGATGTGTTGAGAAAAAGAAAACACTATTTTTATCTTTTCTTTGGAAAGTTCCAAAGCCCTGGAATATTTCTCAGGTTAATAAGTAATGATATGTGTGAAATGAAACAAGGGGTCCTCACCTTTGAACGTAGTCCAGAAGAGTACGTGTTGAATCACACTGTTTAACAGCCCTCTACAAGGGAATGCTGTGAGCAATGAGGGACACATGCTTTCCTCCTGCTCCTCTCAGCCATTACTGAGGAGGCAACGCATGTCCTGTCACCCACTTACCGAATGCGCCATCTGCTGGTACACTCGGTCACTACGTCTCATGAAACAGTGAAATGAAGAGCAAAGATTATTTTAACTTTGAAATTTAATACATAACAATGAATAACTAATTCAGATAATAAACCAAGTGAACCAGTGATCATTCCATCACAACTGCATTGTGTTGAGCTTCACTGTTGATCAGTACTTACTGTTGATCCAGTTTTCCCTTTTCAGGGAGGTTGAAATGTATTGCAATTGTCCTAATTTTATGGATGGAAGCATAATAGCACAATGTGACAGGTATTGTGGCGGAATCATCACCAGAGGCGAGAGGTAGCTGGGGTATCTGGAGAGTTACTGTTTCTGTGGTTCAGACTCTGAGTCACATGACAAACTGATCAGACGTGACCACAGAGAGGGTATTTCTCCTGTTGTCTAATATGAGTCAGATTTAAAAGAAAGAAGAAAGTGGCTACATGATGTTCCAGTAAACCTGAGTGCAGCTCCCATGCCACAGATCAAAACTGCATTATTTGATGTGTCATCAACACAAATAACACCACGAGCCTATTGGATATTGGTCTCCGTCAGACCGCGGGACCCCCAAACTGAGGTGTGGAGCCCCCAGCCAAGACGGAGGACTCGCACACAGGATCCCCAACAGCAGCTAAGCACTTCAAGCTAAGGGCCAGCGCCCTCATACTGCGGAACGGCTCCGCTGCGCTGCACAGTCCGCAGCGCTCCGCAGCGCTCCGCAGCGCTCCGCTCCGCAGCGCTCCGCTCCGCAGCGCTCCGCAGCGCTCCGCAGCGCTCCGCTCCGCAGCGCTCCGCAGCGCTCCGCAGCGCTCACGCACCCATTGAAGTCAATGAAGTGGCAGGCAGCGCGCCCACTGCCTGCGCGAGTGCTGCGTCGAGCGTCCGCCCGCCGTCGTACTGCGGAGCTATACCAACAGGAAGCCAAAAGAGAGCAACATCCGTTTTATCAAAACAAATGACTACAAAAGTTGACTTTTTTTATATTCCTAGGCATATTATTTATATAGATATCTATATAGATTACTATTGAAGCAGTCACACATGTTTTTACATGTAAATTAAAGCGTAAATATACACTTTTATGGATGATGTTTTATTTTGAAACCTGAACACGCTCTGGCGTCGCAAAACAAAGGAGTAGTGGAAGTTTTTAAACTCGAGCAGCATGGTTGATGAAGAAACTGATCCTGGAGGAACAAGAGCCCAGAATCCTCTCTGACAGCAGTCATCCTTTTAATAAAGACGCCAGCAGGAAGGAGAACACTCGGGCAACAGTAGCTGAAGGTAGCTGGTCAGTAAATTGTAACGGTATAAAGTGTCTGTTCAAACATGTTTACATGGAGATCGTCATGGAAACATAATCCCACATGTGCTGAGCGCATGTCTGGTCAGAAGGCGGAGTGCTGTGGCGCAGCCGCACCACAGGTGGGCGCTCTCGTACGGCTCCGCCGCGCAGGTCGCAGCGCAGCCGTTCTGCAGTATGTGGGCGCTCGCGTAACAATGTGAAGGACCAACCCACACACACACACACACCACACACACACACACACACACACACCACACACACACTGGAATTAAACAATTAAAACTATAAAAGATAGTAAATACTTCATATTAAAAATTTAAGATGAGGTCAAAAAGTGAAAGAACATAATAAACTAAAATAAAAAATCAATAATGATGAAAATAAAGAAATATTTAGGGTCAGTTAAAACTCTGATTTAAAAGTTGTGTTTTTTACCTTTAAAATTTTGGACAGTGGCACGCCCAGTAGGTCGCTGCCAGAGCACCTCAGGGCCCCAAGGGTCCAGATCAGGGTGGGCATTCCTGGTCCTGGAGGGCCACATGTTCTCCATGTCTCCCTGCTTTATCACACCTGAATCTGGCCCAATCTGGAGGATTCCTGGCCCAGTCCAGCAGGAAGCCTGATAACGAGCCACATTGCAATCAGCTGTGTTGAAGCAGGAGACATGGGAAACATGCAGGACTGCGGCCTCCAGGACCAGGAATGCCCACCCCTGGTCCAGATGGTAAAACAGACAAAGAAGGAGTGAGAACATTAAGACATTTAAAAACTAATAAGAGAACCTTAAACCATCCTGAGGAGGACAGTGAGCCAGTGCAGCCCCTTTAAAGGATACTCAGAAGATTTTTGACCCTCGTCCTTTCCCTATCATTGACAAAGTGAGAGAGCTCATAAATACCTTTTTTGTGTCTGTGCGTCCAGTGGCTGGATCCCAGCTGTTAGCATCATAGTTAGCTTAGCTCAACTGCTGGAGGTGAAGAGGAGACAGAGCTGGACTGACGAAGTGGACAAAATCCTCCTTCCAGTGGTCCAGGGGACGGCGTATTAGCAAGTGAAGTAAATCCAAATGGTTATAAAACATTTTAAAAGACGTTTTTTTTTCCTTTTCAGTCCATTAAAATAATGTTTTGATACACAGACCTGCACATGGCAGCGCTCCGCGGAAGGATATACCGGAGCACAGCGGCTGAGTCTATGGCTTCCACTGCTTTTTGTTTCAAACAGTGTTGATATTATCTAAATATTCTCTCAGCGTGTGATGTAATGACAGTGTTGAGCATGTGTTTTAAATATATCTTAAAAATGTGTCAAAGTAATCCTGAATAGTAACTTTTAAATTACACATGAATTGAACAGGGTTGGGAGGGTTACTTTTAAATTGTAATCCGGTACAATTACAAGTTACTTGTCAAAAAATGTAATCAGTCACTTACTCTAATTACTTAAATTAAAAAGTAAAGTACCAGATTACTTTTAGTAACTTTTAGATTACTTCACCAGCAAACATAAAATAAAGACAAACAATGTGTCATTCTTACAGTGTGTTGACAGCTCTACACAGTAAACACTAAATGCTCTGAGTGTTCTGAACTCTGCTGAACTCTGTGTTCAGCCCCAGTTAATACCAACACATGACCTTTAACCTTTAAACCTACTGAGAATCTGACTTTCTTTCTGACTCAGGATCAGCTTCATCATTCAGACTGTGTTCCTCTAGTAGCTCTACAGTCCAGCAGCAGCAGGAGCCGGACTGACAGTGTTACACACAGTTCTATTCTGTCCTCAGTCTGCTGTGTAGCTGCACTGCTGCAGGAGGAGCATTTGTGTTCAGGTCGGCCATGAAAAGTATTTGGTCTGGCTTGGTCTGCCGCGGCTTCTGTAGTGCAGGGAGCGCACGTTGATGTGCAATATAGCACTGTTTAGGCTCCAAAACTGTACTAAATTACCTCGTTTCAAATTAATTATGGACGTTACCCGCTCAGGACACTTGTATTACAGCAGACGAGCAGCATGAAGGAAAATAGGCACTTTTTGTGGACTTTTATGGACCTTTTCTCTTCCGGGCGCCATTACCCCCTGTTATGGAAGTTTGTTGACAATGAAAATCCCCTAGATCTCCAGCTGCATTTGAGACATCAAAAAGTAATCCAGATGTTGCTCAGCATGAGGGTGAGTAGAAAACTAGGCCAAATCGTTTTTTGGGTGAAGTATTCCTTTAAGAGATCAGAGTTGATTCATCCCTCAGTGACAGAAGGAAACATGCAGTCTCCAGTAAATCCTCCATCCAGGCTGAAGAGATTACTGCATCCATCAGATTCTTCTGAGTTCAGCCTGGAGAGGCTGGTTAGCAGGTTAGTGACAGGTTACTGACAGGTTAGCAGGTTCCTGACAGGTTAGTGACAGGTTAGCAGGTTACTAACAGGTTAGTGACAGGTTAGCAGGTTACTGACAGGTTACTGACAGTTAGTGACAGGTTAGCAGGTTACTGACAGGTTAGTGACAGGTTAGCAGGTTACTACAGGTTAGTGACAGTTAGCAGGTTACTAACAGTTAGTGACAGGTTAGCAGGTTACTGACAGGTTACTGACAGGTTAGTGACAGGTTAGCAGGTTACTGACAGGTTAGTGACAGGTTAGCAGGTTACTGACAGGTGTACAGGTTAGCAGGTTACTGACAGGTTAGTGACAGGTTAGCAGGTTACTAACAGGTTAGTGACAGGTTAGCAGGTTACTGACAGGTTACTGACAGGTTAGTGACAGGTTAGCAGGTTACTGACAGGTTAGTGACAGGTTAGCAGGTTACTGACAGTTAGTGACAGGTTAGCAGGTTACTGACAGGTTAGTGACAGGTTAGCAGGTTACTAACAGGTTAGTGACAGGTTAGCAGGTTAGTGACAGGTTACTGACAGGTTAGTGACAGGTTAGCAGGTTACTGACAGGTTAGTGACAGGTTAGCAGGTTACTGACAGGTTAGTGACAGGTTAGCAGGTTACTGACAGGTTACTGACAAGTTAGCAGGTTAGTGACAGGTTACTGACAGGTTACTGACAGGTTAGCAGGTTACTGACAGGTTACTGACAAGTTAGCAGGTTAGTGACAGGTTACTGACAGGTTAGCAGGTTAGTGACAGGTTAGCAGGTTAGTGACAGGTTAGCAGGTTAGTGACAGGTTAGTGACAGGTTAGCAGGTTAGTGACAGGTTACTGACAGGTTAGCAGGTTAGTGCAGGTTACAGGTTACTGACAGGTTAGCAGGTTAGTGACAGGTTAGCAGGTTAGTGACAGGTTAGTGACAGGTTAGCAGGTTAGTGACAGGTTACTGACAGGTTAGCAGGTTCCTGACAGGTTAGTGACAGGTTAGCAGTTAGTGACAGGTTACTGACAGGTTAGCAGGTTCCTGACAGGTTAGCAGGTTAGTGACAGGTTATCAGGCTAATAACACTTCAGCTTCACTGTGAGTTCAGGTGTGTTTCATACTGTAGATGTGTCTTCAGGTTTGATGATGAGTTCCTGGATGTTGAGAGCGTTTTCACAGCTGGAGGCAGAGTTTACATTGTACAGAGAAGTTCTGGCCTCATCTGACTTAAATACTAAATGTCTCCGTTTCCAGCCAAAGAATGAGTTTCTCTCTGGAGCAGCCATGACTCCAGCAGCAGGGGGTAAAATTCATGGCATCGTGGGTTGTTTCATTCATGGTTAAACATTTCAGTAGAGCGGGAGGCTGCTCCAACAGCGGTCGATGCGGCGTCTGTCATTTATATATCTACAGCGTCTATTGTTTATAGATCTATGGAGTGGCGGTTTGAGCTGTAAAGTGCTGTAAAGTGTCACGATGTCTGTGTACGGCGCGGATGTCTGTTGTTGCTGGTACATTCCGTCTGAGTTTCAAAAGTAATCCCGCTCAGTAATCCGTGTTTTTATCAAAAGTACCTGTACGAGATTACATATTTTTGCGTGCACTGTAATGGATTACAGTTACAATTTTTTTGTATCCTGATTATGTAACGCCATTACATGTAATCCGTTACTCCTCAACCCTGGAATTGAATGAGTATATTTTGATTTAATATATAGCAGTATAATTATTTTAAAGTGTGTTAAAGCGTTATCATGAAAGCATGCGGTTAGTAGACTTGCCACAAATTTACAAAAAGTAGTTTGTGAAAGTACATTTCCAATATATTACTGCCAGTATGAATATATTTAAAATACAATACTTTTTTTCTCCAGGGTAGGTAAATCTTGAAGAGTGTGTATCTAGGTCAAGGTGATCCCATCCAATGTTGGCTTAAACAACCGGCATAAAAGTAAGACAGATTACCTGATCCTGGATAGGAAACAATGGGATTTCCACATCCGGATCAGATAGATCCAGATTAGTTTTTCAAAACTGACCTGGTTTCATTGGATCACTGTCTCCTTAACTTTTACCTCGACACAACATCGATGTTTCCTTACAAATTAAACAAAATTAAAACCTGACCAGGCAGAATTTCCTGGCTTAATAAAGTCCTTCCTTCTAAAAATGGAACCAGAAAACTCTTTCTTTGGCACAGTGGCGTAGTGATTGGTGCTCTTGCCTCATAACAGTGAAGTCCCGGGTGAAAATGCCGGGCTCGGGATCCCTCTGTGTGGAGGTTGCAGGAGTGTGGCTGTGTGTGTGTGGACTCCCTCTGGGTACTCTGGCTTTCTCCCACACCCTTTTTCAATTAGATTATTATTGTATCAACGTATAATCAATATTGATTCATTGTCAGAGTTGATTGTAAATTCAACATTACATTAGTGTTGATCAGAATGAGTATGTTCAATGTATTTTTCAATATTTGACATCAATGTTGATTCCAGTATTCGGGCTGAAAACATCACAATGTTGATTCAGTCACTTTTGCCATCTGGGAAGTGATTGAAATGATTTGCTCAATACTCATCATTCTTAATTCCTTTCAAAGTTTCAGGTGCATCGGAGCCATTATGTGCTACATAACTCTTTGCTTAGTCGAACTCTTAATATGTCCAGTGGAAAGCAGACAAAAGTAGATGGCAGTTCAATGAATAATTGGTTTCTTTGGTCATAATGTGAAAACACATGAGGCGCATTTCTACAACCACCCAAATTGAATTTCACACTTAAAGGCGCTATCCGCGATTTTAATTTAACCAGGGCGAGAAAAATGCTTTTTACATCATGTACTACGAAGTCCATGCTACATTTCTGTGGAAAAAAAATCACACATTGATCAGCGTGTTTTGGAGATGTGGCCCTGCAGAGCGCTGCCTGAGGATTCAGCGTGACGACCTCTCTGCTCCACTGGCAGCAGCAGGGGGGCGGGGCGGGGCGGAGCCAGGCCTTCTGCAGCGCGTGCACGACACCGGGAAAGTGGCGATACCTCCACTTGCTGTTACAAATTCATTTCTGCAAACTACTTTCTGCATTGAACATGTAGTGACAAGGTAACATCTGGTTCACTGAGACGAAGCGGCCGTTTATTTTGAACAAAAAGAGTCGAAGCGGCTTCTGCTGTTTCCTCCAGAGGGTTGTGCACGCGTATGGGATGTGCATGTAGCGTCGTGCACGCTGAGCGGAGCAGAGCGGAGGGGGAGTGGGAGGGTTTTCTCAATGTGAGGAACCAGTCAGAGAGCTCGGGGGCGGAGCCAACATTTCAAACTGAAGTCAGGCCTCAGAATCACGGACAGCTCCTTTAATCTGAAGAAGTTGCATTTAAACTGAGGATCAAAGAACCTGTTGCTCCGGAGCTTCATTCATCATTGCTGCCTTTGTTCAATTGAAACTCAAACACGACTGTTGTGTGAGTGTTTGTCCTTCTCTTTGACTCCTCTCAGGACTGAGAGATTGAGACGTTAAGAGGTGAGGTGTGTGCCAGGCTCTATATAGGACGTTTATCCTTGGTAAGAGAAAAAACTTCCCCAGGATGATTGTAAATTACTTCAAACATTATCTAGTGGAAATTGTACAGAAACTCTGATTGATGTTTGTAGTAATGAAAGCCTTCAAGAGGCAACAGATTTCATTCAAAAATGATAAATTTCTGCTTAAATGTACATAAAACATGAAATGAGAATCGGTGGAAGTTCAGTGTTACTTTTGGGACCCATTGCTTTAACCGTTCTGGTATCCCTCATATCAGAGACTGTCAGCAGGGGCGCTGTGCCCCACGTATCAGAGCGCTCTGCCTTAGATGCATCGATTCGGCCTTGACTAAAAGTTACACTCGAAATCCACCACCTTTTCAAATGACTAAAAATTGCCCCACTGATGTCTCCCTCTGAGCCCGGAGGTCCTGACACTGAAGAAGAGACTACCTGGACCAGGACCAGGACCTGGACCAGGACCAAGTGGGCCACTGGAGGATCCATGGCGATATCGGGATGAAGAGGATGAAGAGGATGATGCCGTCTGATGAAGATCACCTCCCCGCCCTCCCCATTTGAGTATAACATTTGCGTTGCTACTGCTAATACATACCACAGCGCCCCCTGCTGAGAGTCTCCACCAATGTGACTACAGTGAGCGGCTCCAACAGAGGGAGAATATATGATTTCTACTTCCTAAAGGTTTTCTCCCCCTCCTGTTGGAGGATTATCAGCTCCAGTTCAGCCAGTCGCTCTGACACTGAGCTCAGACCTTCGAAGGCCTTTGTGAGAAACTTATCAGGAGCCGAGTTGTTTGGAGAACATGAGCAGCAGACTGTTCCAACATGCTGCTCCTCCACCTCTCAGCCAATACAGAGTCCAATGTTCAAACTACTCTTCCCTTGGATTATTCAGGCTCCAAACGCCATTTTGAAAAAAATCTTAAGGTAATAATAAATATGGTAATGGTAAGACCAAAATGACTTTTGGACACTGGTAATGATTAACAATGATTACCATTAAGAACCTTAATATAAGTTTTTAATTTCGTATACTAGCATTAGAAAATAGCTTGCATGCTTATTATTTTATATAAACAAAACTGTGCAAACTGCTGGAGCTGTGATCTGTGGTAATTCAGGGTTTAGAGCTCCTGAGGAAAGGTTTTCCGTCAGTACGGAGGGAGACAGGCCCAGGTCAGTGAAGGGACGCTTGCTGTTTTTTCTCTTTTATTTTTACCTTTTTCTTTTTATTCTTTAATTTTTCTCTTTTCATCTTCTTTCCCTACACATGCATATTTACACACGCATCCAGCAATGAAGAACGCTTGCTGCCCTTAACTGCCTTTTCAACACGCTGACACAGAGCTGCATATGTCTTGGGATGGTGAAGGATCCTGTCTGAGATCGGAATGTACCGAGAGGGGGCGGCTACTGTTGTGTCAGACTGTGTGGGTAATTGTCCTTAAAGATGAAACGACGGAGAGGAAAATGCTGCAACCCAGCTGGCTTTATTCGTAGCAGCACAAAAACACAGGAACACCGTCTGCTATCTGCAGACCCGACTGACTCGTCGTTTTCATAAAACCCTCCACAGGCCACGTACAGTAAAAGTGCCATCTGGAGTATTGGCGTCAACAGTGCACATCATTTATACACAAACTCTTTTCAACACCACAGCTCCTCCTGTAGATTTAAACTTAAGTTTTTCTTTCTGTTCTTTATACCTTTTTATGTTCCTTTCTTTCAAACATTTCAGCACAGTCATAAAAAAAAACAAAAAAAAAACAAAAGCAATACACTCAACTCACAAGTCCAATCGCTGAGGCGGGCGTACATTCCTTTTTGGACGCTCCGTGTGTACTGAACTTGGAGGGTTCACCAGACTCTGATCAAGCTCCACTGAGCTCCGGCGATTCTCATGCATCTGACTACAGACAGGAGTGACAGTGTCTGTGGTACTCACATCATCTTCAACAGTGTAATCCCAGTGCCCATCAGAATTCGTCACATTTTGCTTTGGAGTGACATTGGTTCTCTTTGCATCCAGCAGCTGATTACATGTCTCTTTACACATGTTCCATTTAGAGACACCATGTATGTGACAGGACCCGACACCTCAGTTATCACACCATCCAACCACTTCTCTCCCCCCTAGTTTCTGACAAGCACAGCCTGACCCACAGAGAAAGATCTGAGTTTCCTCTGCCCTCGTGGCTGGTCGGGGACAACCACCTGGAAAAACCGAGACACCATCGGCTTCACCAGAGAAAGTCTAGTTCGGACCTGTCTCTGTAAAAACAACTCTGCTGGTGTTTTCTGGTTGTAGCGTGTGGCATATTGCGGTAGCTGAACAAGAAAGTAGCAATACAATGCTGCAACGTCATGCCACCAACCGCTCTGTTCTTTTTTTTTTCTTTTTTTTTTCCCTTGTCCTGTTCGGCAGCTGGGGCGTGCAATATTGTATGATTGTAGCCTTTTACTATCCGAACAGATTTTAATATTAGCAGCAGGATGAGACTGAGTCTCCTCCTGCTGCTGCCTTTATTTAAAGCTGGCATCCGGCATGGCTGAGGACAGGACCGGGACGGAAACGCTCAGAGAGCAGGGACAGAAAGAGAGAAAGATAAAGAGAGGGAGAACGGAAGGGGGGGGGGGCGGCACAACCTATGTACAAAGTCACAATACAAAACAGTGTTGTCGACGCACCACACGCAACCTAGAACAATCCCAAACCCCCAATCTAGACAACACCAAAACAGAGCCGACAACCAACACAGAAAATTACAGAACCATACATACATTTTTTTTTTTTTTTTTTTTTTTTTCCCCCCCCTTTTTTTCCAAACCATATTAGTGAACAGACCAGGCCACAAAAAAAAAGGAGGTGTAGGGGAGGAGGGAAATGCAAGGACACCACAAACCGTTTTTTTTTTTTTGAATATAGCTAGTTGTAACTAGTAGTAAACTCGGGGCGTGCATCAAGAGAGGTCTGCTACAGATCACCATTAGTCTAACCACCACAAGAAGACAAGGTAACCCAGTATGTGAAGAGTGATTAAAGATCAACGTGATCATGTGAATATGATGGTGACAGTGATGGTGATAGTGATCATGCATATATGACCTCTGACCTCTGAGAAGGCCAGAAGCAGGCCAGAGCCCTCAGAGCCCAGACAGCCGGCGGTCATCACAGAGCCCGGATCCAAGCCGCCCCCCCAGGCAGACGCCCACGCTCCGGTCCAGAAAGGGGCAGAGGAAAGCCCCGGCCGGGGACCCCGGCAGTCCCGGGGCCCGGGCCCCCGGAGCCATGACCGGCAGGAGCCGGTCCACCCCGGGCGCCGGACGCCCGGGGCGGGCAGGGCCGAGAGCCCAAGGCCCAAGCCCAGGAGCCAACCCCCCACCCAGGCGGAGGGCTATGACCCACCCGGGAGAACCAGCCCACACGGGCGGCTACCCACCCCAGGCCAGTACCCCCCCCAGCGCTCCGGCCACGCACCCCGAGATCCAGGGCATCACCCCCCCCCCACCCCCCCCCCCCACCCCCCACCCCCCCCCCCCCAACCCACCCCACCCCCCCCACCCCCCACCCCACCACCCCCACCCGGAACCCACCCCCCCGCCCGTCCCCCGCCCGGCCCACCCCTCCCACCCCCTGTCCTCTCCCGCCTCACTCCCCCCCGCCCCAACCCCACTCATACCCACTCACTCATACTGACACACACACATGCACACACGCACACACACAACCACTCATCCCTAAACCAAACGCACACACACACACTCACATTCCAACACACTCACACCCTCTCACGCACACGCACACGCTAACAAGCACGCACACGCACATACACACACACACACAGACACACAGACACACACACACACACACACACACGCACACACACACACAGTCCATCCTACCCCAAACACACTCACATTCCCGCGTCATCCAACTGTCACATCCTGTGGGAGACCCCCGGAAGGCAAGGGAACACCGAACCCCACATCCAGAACCCCCCGCCACCCACAACTGCCGCCCCCACCCCCCCACCCCCCCGCCGCAGACAGGTATGCACCCCCCTGAGCCAGCAGCCCCCCAAACCACAGCCGCTCCAAACCCCCGGCCTGTGGGAAAACAACAGCCCCCCCCACCCCACCCCCCACCAGAAGGAACCTGGAAACGGGGGCGCAGAAGACCCCATTGCCCTCCCTCCCCCCCCTCCGTCTCTTGGGTGTTGATGGGAGTATGTTGTTTGCGATTAAAATTTGAGGGACAGTAACCACACCGTGCCGCGAGTGAGGCCAAACGAGCAGTCTCATCCACCTGAACAGCCCACCCCCGACACAGCGCGCCAAGACCCCCCGATGTGTGTGTTTGTATGTATTTGGTCGTGTTAGATGACTAAGTGCAATTAAGACTGAGAGGCGAGCCACTGAAGCGTGCAGTGATTGGGGCCACTTAGATGGCCCCCTCCACCACACCCAACTTGAAAAGCCCGCCTCCCAAAGCCCTACGTGTGTGTGCATGAGAGCGGGGGGAGAGGGGGGTCCGGGGATGCCGCAGCACCCCCGTCACCCAGGAGAGCCCCCGATGAAGGACAGGGCCAGGAGCGCCACCCCCCCCCCCCCCCCAGGACCAGGGCGGACAGCGACCATGGCCAGAGAACCACCGACCCAAGAAGCACACACCCATCATGCATCAGGAGGAGTGAAGTGAGGACAGACAGGGGGCAGCAGAAGGACCCAGACCAGGGCCCACCGACCCCAGGCCCACCGGGGCCACCCCCCACAGGACACCGCACTCTCTCATACATAGCTCCAGTCGCCCACATATACACACACGTACAGACATACACAAACATATCCAGATACACACCCTCACACACATACATACCCCGCTCACAGATACATACCCACACACACATACATACATAGTCATACACAAACATATCCAGATACACACCCACACACTCACATACACCTACATAAATACCCACACATACAAAAACATATATACATACTCACACATACACACCCACACACATATACACATACACGTACACGCACCTTCCCCAACCCCCTAACCCCCACAGCCCGCCACCCCCCCTATCTACAACCGCTCTGTTCTTGTGCAAAGACTTTTTAAAGTTTTGGACTAACCTTTCAGCCAAACCGTTCGAAGCGGGATGATAAGCTGGTGTTTTGATGTGTTTGACAGCATTCATCTTCAGAAATGTCTCAAATCCACTCGAAGTGAATTGAGGTCCATTATCTGTTACAACTTCCATTGGCAACCCATACGCTGCAAACAAGGTTCTCAAAGCTTCAATAGTTTTGCTGGCAGTTGTGGCACGCATGTGGATTATCTCAGGCCAACGAGCATACGCATCCATAACCACTAGAAACATCTCTTTGTGGTCTTCTGCAAAATCCAAGTGTATTCTCTCCCATGGACCCGCAGCACTTTTCCAAGCATGCACAGGTGCTGTGACAGGCATGCTGCGCTGTTGTTTACATATGTCACACAGGTTCACCTCACGTTCGATGTCGGCATCAAGGGTTGGCCACCAAAATAAACTTCGAGAGAAATTTCATTTTCACCATGCCCCAGTGACTGTCATGTAACTCACCTAACAATCTGGATTGTAATGTTTCTTCAATGACCACTCTGAAACCCCAGTGTACACAATCCTCTTCGACTGTGAGGTCAAACTTTCTTTTCACAAATGGCTGCAGGGCCTCATCTGGAACATATTTTGGCCGACCTGACAACACAAACTGCCTCACTTTAGCCAGCACGGGATCCTTCTCTGTCTCTTGCGCGACATCTTTTGCAGTTAAAGGAAGCCTGTCTAAGTAAGACACCCTAAACACAGTGTTCGGCTTAGGGAAGCCAGTGTCTGGTACTGGAAGTCTGGACAATGCATCCGCATTTCCATGCTGCTCAGATGGCTTGTACTGGATCTCATAGGTGTAAGCTGCTAAAATCAGGGACCATCTCTGCCTCCCTTAGCTGCAGCTAAGGGAGGCACCCCTAACCGGACCTAATGCTTCCTTTTCGATTTGCGAGTAGTTCTTCTCTGCTTTTGTAAGCATTCGAGAGGCAAAAGCGATTGGTCTTTCACTGCCATCTGCCAGTTTATGTGAAATCACTGCACCTACACCTACTGGTGAAGCATCACACGCAAGTATAAGTGGTAACTCTGGGTTGTAATGTACAAGGACTCTGTTGGAAAGAGCTGCCTTTTAGCTTCTTCAAATGCCTTCTGGCACGATGCTGACCACTCCCACTTAGCATCTTTTTGCAGCAGCCTGGTCATCGGAGCTATCAGGGCAGAAAGGTTTGGGACAAACTTCCCGTAATAACTCAGCAATGAGAGAAAAGATTTAAGCTCAGTAGTAGAGGTGGGAACAGCAGCTTTTGCAATAGCATCACATTTCTCTTGCATGGGGTGAATTCCCTCTGCATCGATAACATGTCCCAAATATGACACACTGTACTGGAAGAAGGCACATTTTTCTCTCTTGACCCTGAGATTGTGACATTTCAGTCTTTTTAGCACCTCTTCCAGGTTTCTCATGTGTGTTTCTGTGTCCTGTCCTGTGATCAATATGTCATCTAAGTAACAGATGACACCATCAATGCCTTGCAAAACCTGATCCATAAGCTTCTGGAATATTGCAGGTGCGCTCGCCACCCCATAAGGGAGTCTGTTTACTTGATACAGCCCCTGTGTGTGTTTATGGTCAGGTACTGCTTTGAAGTTTCATCTAGCTCTACTTGTTGGTAGGCTTGTGACAAGTCAAGCTTGGTGAATTTCTCACCTCCTGCTAGTTTTGTGAACAAATCCTGCGGTTTAGGTATGGGGTACTGATCTACCTCAAGCCAGGGGTTGATAGAAACTTTATAATCTCCACAAATCCTCACTGTCTGATCAACCTTCGGAATGTTTACAGTAGGTGCTGCCCACTCACTGTAATTGACGGGTGTAATAACCCCATCAGCTTCCATCTTGTTTAACTGGACTTCCACTGCTTCTCTGAGTGCGTATGGCACAGATCGAGGTTTACAAAACTTTGGAATGGCACCTGACATCACATGAAGTTTTGCTTTCAAGCCTGTTACCTTCCCTAGACTTGACTGAAACACCTCTGCATATCTGTCACACAGCTCATCACAACTCTCAGGCTCAATCCTGTTCACAAATGACCAATCCAGTTTTAACTTTCTGATCCAGTCTCTTCCCAACAAGGCTGGACCGTTACCCTCGACCACAAGCAAGTTAAGCATGTGTTTCCATTACACTTGACCTTAACAGAAATGCTTCCTCTCAGTCTAAGGGACTGCTTACTGTAGGTTCTCAGCACACAGTTTGTATGCATTAGCTTTGCTGTTTAAACCTGCGTTTGTACAGTTTCTCTGAGATCAGAGAATCTCTGAGAGATTCTCTACGTCATAGAGGATTGATGATAGGCTATTTTACCTACCGCGGCATACACATTAACACTTACACACACTCACACACACTCACACACATTCATTTTTTGGTGATATGATGAAATCATATCAAAGGGGGAACTGTTAGGGATATACTTTAATGAGCACCACCACTATGGAATAATTGTATTGACTGCACATTAGGCCTTTCCTGAGAGTACACCAAGGTTATAAGATGCTCTGCTAAAGTGTAAACATACCCACACGTTCCGGAGAAACCAACACACACTCACTAGTGTTCCAAAACATACTGGATCAGGATGTCAGCTGACATCAACATCAAACTGTCCAATTGCGAACAAAGTCCAGCCTCTCTGTCGGGGCCCAGCCCAGAAGAACATGGAATAAAAACTCTGTTTCAGCAACAATCAGGATCCTTTCGGGGCGAAATACTTCGTATCTTTCCCTGTAAGGTCCAGCACTGAGCATTACATCTGGCTGTACTTAAATCAATGGTAACAATCTGAAGTCAGTTGTTTTGGCATTCTTTATACCAAGCATAGAATAAGAAACCGGGTGGAGTCAGCGGGACGGAAGTCCTGGGCTCCAACAATGTGTAGCGCCCAGAGTTGGGTATGTAACGACAAGTAATGAACGTTACAAGTAGTTAAATTACTTTTGATGGGAACGAGTAGTGTAACGGCACTACTCCTTCTAGATTGGTAGTTAAACTAACGTTACAAATGAAACGCTACGATCGTTTCTTTTACAATGACTGCAAATGGAGCAACCAATATATAATATATATATATATGTATATATATATATATGTATATATGTATATATATATATATCACATACAATATATATATATACGCACATACATATATAATATATATATATATATAGTTCTTTTTATTACCACCAGTAGATGGAACGGTGACCATACGAGCAGCTACTCGCTATCTCTCCCGGGTCAGGGTTGATGGACCCGTCAAAGTAAAATTGGTTTTCCTTATAAATTGTGCCCCACTGACAACACTGCACTCCCTCCTGCTGTAAATGCCCCTTTTAAATGAACACTCCGAAGTCAGGGACCCGCCCTTTCCCTATCATTGACAAAGTTAGACAAGCTCATAAATCCCTGTGTCTCTGGTTTCCAGCTGTTAGCATCATAGTTAGCTTAGCTCGAAGCTTAGCTGGAAGTCAATCAGAGCCGGACTACGCAAGTGGACAAAATCCTCCTTCCAGTGGTCCAGGGGACGGCGTATCAGCACGTGAAGTAAATCCGAATGGCTATAAAACATTTTAAAAGACGTGTTTTCTTTTCAATAAGTTAAAAAATGTTTTGATACACACAGATCTGCGGATGGCAGCGCTCCGCGGGAGGAGCACTATGCGTAACGAGTAGCGTAACTTCTTTACTATTTCCATGGAGTAATCAAGTATTGTAAGGCACTACTTTTTTCAAAGGTAACGAGTAACGGTAACTCTTTACTTTTTTGAGTAACGGACCCCAACTCTGGTAGCGCCGCCCCGCAATCAGTGAAATGACAAACCCCTGTGGGTCCCAGGAGTAGGAGGGACGATGGGCAGCGCACCTGTTACATTAGCATCCAGGGCGCCGCTAGCCGTCGATTCGCCGCGCTAGCAGAGGCGGTCAGTGGGGCAGATCGGTCGGGAGAGAGCGGCGATGTGCGGCCTCCTTTAACGGCGTCTTTATTTCCTCGCGTGGGCATCTTTCTCTTAGCGAGGGGATCCAGTAGCGATGCGGAGAGGTTCTCAGTGACTTCAGACGTAGTCAAGAAGGTTACATTTGCAGACTATAAGGCTAATTAATGTGTGAAAGTCGGTTCTCTCGGAGCACGTCTATCCTCCCACACGCTCCATAGCGCCGAAAAACGTCTTGAAAACTTTGATAACTCATTTCATAGTGTTAATATTGAAACCAAAAGAAACAAGTATTTCAGTGAAAAATAGGGGGTTGTAAAGCCAGTAGAAAAAAATGTAGGCATTCAATTTGATACAAGACAAAATAGAACAACAGGTACTTATGATCAAGTCCCAGCAAAGATACTTTTGTTCCAATTTTGGATTGGTCGTAATTCTGATATTTGTAAAATGCTTGGGGAACCGTGTGTATCCCAAACAGACAAATTTGAAGACTTTTGTGATGGATGGTATTATAAGTCACACCCATTGCTCTCAAAACAGCGGATGTCGTTGCAAATTCAGTTGTACTAGGATGATTTTGAGACTTCTAACCCTCTCGGTTCAAAACAGGGAGTCCACAAAATTGGTGCTCTCTATTTTGTCCTTCAAAATCTGCCACCCAAGTTTAACTCTGTGGAGATGAACATTCATTTGGTTGCACTGTTTCATACAGAAGATGTCAAAAATATGGCTTTGATCCCTTTACAGCCTCTGATTATTGACATCAAAACCCTCCAGAGTCATGGTCTTGATTTACCTTTCTCCTTTGAAAAAGTTGGTGGCACTACGTGTCAGATAACAGGGACAACGGGGGATGCATGGACTTTTGGGTTTCACAGAGTCTTTCAGTGGACATTATTTCTGTCGTTTGTGTTTGATTAAGAGCTGGAGGAAGTGTCTGGGGACAGAGAAGTCTGGGCATCCCTGCTGAGACTGCTGCCCTGGATAAGCGGTGGAAAATGGATGGATGGATGGATGGATGGATGGATGGATGGATGGATGGTTTGATTATAAAAATGATGTCCAGGTTGTTTACAGTGGATGACCCCAAACTAACCTTGCGTGGAAAAGCACTTTTTGAAATGCACTGCAGTGTGTTACAATCCGACCGACAGAGGTTGTCAGTGTTTGGTTTAAAAAGAACTCAACTCTCAACAGTCTTTCTTGTTTTCCACAACTTTTCTTTGGACATTATGCAGGACATTCTTGAAGGAGTGGCTCAGGATGAGCTTAAGTTACTGTTTGAGTATCTTTCGGATAATATTTTGTCAAAGTGTGGAGGTCTTTAAAAAAGGCCTTAAGACCTTCTTATTTAAAAAGGCCTATTAGAAGTCCTTCAGCGACATTGTTTTGATGTTTTGATTTTTGTATTGCATTTTAAACTCTGTTATTTGTTGTTGTTGTTTTAACTCTGGTACTGTTGTAGCACTTTGAGATTCCATTGAAATGTAAAGTGCATTATAAATAAAATGTATTATTATTATTATTATTATTATTATATCATCATTATTATAAAGCCAGAGTTTTTGTCTAGAATTTATGCTTTGACGATGGCTACTTGAAGTGCAAAAATCGGTTAGGGTTAGGGCTCAGCGCCACGCCATGTCCTGATAGTAAGCGATGATCATGGGAGTGACTGTGCTTGTTTGTATGTGTGAGTGTGTGTACATTTTGTGTGTGAGCGATTATGGTAAATTATGGCTATGTTTTTTATTTTATGATATACTGATTTTTGTTTTGATACTGTGAAGCACTTTGTGTTGTTTTTTAAAAGAAAAGTGCTTTAGAAATAAAATTTGATTTGATGATTTGGTTCCCCTGAGGCTCAGATTAACGTGCAGATTCAGAATACCCTTGGAGATTTTAGGGTGAGTGAGTTTTTCTCGTATTGTAGACATACAGAACAACACAAGACAAGACAAAGTGACGACAGTGCTAAAAATATGTAAAAACCAAGTTACTGATAAAGATGAAAACATGCATGAAACAGGACGTCAGAAACAGTACAACAGATAAATCAGAACATTATTTATGTTGCAGGTTGGTTCTCCTCAAGACGTGGATTTAAACTGCAGCGAGACTGCACTTCAATTACTCCTTAATGTACAGATCAGTGGTCCGACAACGCCACTCTGGGAATTCTGTTCAGCCCCAAGGGCACACGGGTTTGTTTTACTCAAGGCAAGAGACGTGTGATCTCGATTTAAAATACTTTATTTTAAATAACAATTAAAACTTTTTTTTTTTTTTTTAAAGAACAACCACGCACACTAAGGATTAACTAAAGATAAATCAACCAAAAGAGACCAGAAAAGAAGAAACCGAGCAGCTGCTGAGCTGCGGAGCGGACAGTGCCGGATGAGGGGAGTGGAGTCCACCCAAAGACATAAAATAGGCTAAATGTGACACACACAGGTGAAGGGTGACCTGAGACCCAGGACACAGCACACCAGAGGAGGGGGACACCACCACCTGGACCACCGCACCCCCACCGGCTCAGCAACTGCAAAGAAAGAAAAAGAAGAGATCAATCCCAAAACAAAAAGAATATTTCAAAATAACAGGTAAACGGGGATTGAGCTAAACTAATAGGCAAAGACGATACACAAGGCTATGAAAACTAAACACCAAGCTCACACTCATTCATACAGTTGAGATGGTTTCTCTGGGCCCAGATGCACCGATTCATAAATAAAAGGTCTGGCGCCAGGGGAAGCAGCGGATGCTGGCAGGCAGAGCAGACACAAAGTTCACAGGTATGCACATCCGGACGGCCAGGCCACAGCGGATCGGATCCGGGCAGAAGGCTGACAAACCTGGTGAGAGAACAGCCGGCCCGAGCCGGAAAAACCCGGTGGAGATGTCAGCAGCAGCGGTCCGGCGTGCGACCACGATGTCAGCAGCAGCGGTCCGGCGTGCGACCACGACGTCAGCAGCAGCGGTCCGGCGTGCGACCACGATGTCAGCAGCAGCGGTCCGGCGTCCGGCCACGATGTCAGCAGCAGCGGTCCGGCGTCCGGCCACGAGGTCAGCAGCAGCGGTCCGGCGTCCCCACGACGTCAGCAGCAGCGGTCCGGCGTCCGGCCACGACGTCAGCAGCAGCGGTCCGGCGTCGGCCACGACGTCAGCAGCAGTGCGTGGATTTAAGTCACCTGCACCTGAGACAACACCCCCAGCGTTAGCATGCTATCAGCTAGAGCTGACAGGGCTGCAATATACAAACATACATGGGAGCATACATACCTGCTCCAGGCTGAGGAGAGAGAGAGAGAGAGAGAGAGGGAGCGAATCCCCACACTGCCACACAGGTCAGGAGGAGGTTCTCCTCCAGCCTCAGAGCGCTCCTGCAGTGCTGGACTGGAGTCCGGTCAGGGTTCCGAGGGCAGGTCTTCCAGTCTGGGTGTTTCTGTCACCCTGCACCCTGTCTTCTGGTCTCATGGCCTGTCTCCTGCTATCCACGTCTGTCTCCTGCTGCCCAGGTCTGTCTCCTGGTGTCCTGGCCTGTCTCCTGGCGTCTCCTCCACCCTGACCACCTTTAGTGTGTTCTCATGTGTTCTCAGTGAGTTCTCAGAGTGTTGTCATCAGCGTGTCCTCATGCTGCCGTTGGGCTGAGAGCTCTGATAAAACACCAGAGTGAGCAGAACATCAGCCAGAGAGGCAGAGAACCGAAACACGTCCTGTGGACGCTCCTCCGCCTGCAGAACTCTCTCATTTCCGCCTGTTGCCTGTTCCAGTGACAGAGCAGTGAAACTGACTGACGATGACAAACTGGACGGGTTGATTCCCACCAGTGTGACTGGCTTGGAGTTCATCTGTGTTGTTTGAGTCTTTCCTGAAATGTTTTGAGTAGTGTGTTAATATTTCTTTCTTCTTTTTTTAAAAAAATTCTGATCTATTTCTTTTCTAGCTTCTACTCATTCTGTCTTGTTATGCGCCGAGCAATGCCACAAAGATTTATTACCAGGACTACCTGAAGTATTTTCTTCCTATTCTATTCTGTTCTATTCTATTCTATTCTATTCTATTCTTTCTATTTATTCTTTTGTCTTTGAGCTGAATTAAAATCAGTAGTGTGATCAGCATGAACAGTGACCAGCTGACACACATGATCCGGCTGAGTGCAGGAATCCAGACTCACTGTGTACACACTCCCGAATTTCAAACAGTTGCTCACAGAAAGAATTTCTTGTCAAAACAGAAAAGGTTTGTAGAAGGAATCTGCCGGATGTTCCACAAGTGTCATGACTTGCCAGAAGCTGTGTGTCAGATGTAAAACAGACCTGTGTCTACAGGGGCTACATGAACTTGATCAGAGGGATTATCTCTGCTCTGCAGCAGGACTGTCAGCCCCTCTGGGCAAAGAGAAGTCTGGAGATGGATCAGGAATCTTTCACCGGAGGATCCATTTTCAGTTCTTTCTTGGGATTGATTATTACGAAAAGGCAAATTTTAGAAAATGTCACAAACAGAACAGAGTAGCTTTGGGTTTTCAGCGGCGGGGAGTAGGCTGGACATAATTCAGTAAACATACAGTATACCAGCGATTACATGCATGACTGCCTAATAATACTAATGTCTCAGCAGAAACCAGGTGCATTCCTGTAAACACAGACTGCACAGAGCACACACACCTTCACTACTGCTGCGAGATGCCATTGGGTGTCTTGGTGGAGGACACTGCCACATGGACAGAGGAAGGTCGGCTGTGGAAATAGTTCTTTTAATCTGCTCAAACATCTCACAGGTAAAGCTATACTTCCTTATTCATTGTTAAAAAGACAGCATTTTCGCTTATCTCCTTAATGTTGTGTTTAGATCCCAGACGAGGCCCCAACTGGAATTTTGTGGAATTTTTTGGTGAACCAGAGCCAAAGATGAGGACTCCAGGTTTTGACACTGCACAAGGAGGTTTTATTTTAGGATTTTAAGAGTTACAGGCAAGTCAGCTGACTGAGAGCAAGCCGACTGCTCAGCTGAGCTCCAGCCTGCCTCCCATGGCTCCAGTCAGCAAGTTTATACAGGCGACAGCCGCCGAATAACATCCTCCAGTCATTCAGATGGAAGCTGGACTCCTCTCAGCTCGGCTCCAGGCAGAGTGTCCTTCACACAGTCCCAGAGAACTGAAGTCTTAATATTCCATATTAGGTAGATGTATATCCTAAAAAGCAGCTTGTTCATCCATTTCATGTCATTAACAAGCCGTTCCACTTCTCACCATGCTGGAGGCCATGCACACTGGATTTCAGACAGCGATGAGTAAATAAGCATTAGTGAGGGGGACTTGAGCATTATCTATTTTTGGTCACACAAAAAAACATAGTCCTGTTTATCCTATTTATTTGTCTTTATTTCAGTATTTGGTCAGCAGACACATCCAAGCCCAGACTCCCACAGAGGAGAATTTTACACGAAGGTCCAGGACGTCCCAGGAGACAGACCTGTCCTCACAGTCCTGCCTGCGTGGGAGATGGACGACAGCGGACCACCACAGACCGTCTGTGGGCTTCAGTGTCTCCTCCTCTCCTCTGGAAACCAACGAATGCAAAGAAATCAAAAACATAAAATACTTTTTTGGGTTTGTAAATGAATGGATTTATTTTACTTGTAAAAACACGACCATTTTTTTTTTTTTTACTTTCTCCTGCTTGCACATTGGTTCAGTTTCTGATTTTCATGGTGCCAGAATCTCAGCTCAAACTGTTTTGTTTGTTGAATCTCATGATCTCAGATAGCCTCTGCGTTGTTCGGATTTACTTGCTTCTTGTTTGAGTTTTTATGCTTTAGACTAAACCGTGATCCAGACTCTGTCTGGCTCCACACAAAACTGAAGCACTTGGTTTTTTTAACCTTCTATTTGTGGTTTTCAACTGTTTTATGACCAAAAGTGTATGTAAAAGTAATGTTGAGCACTCTTTTGGTTTCCACGCGCGTTTATCTGCAGTTGTACTCTAAATCATCACATCCCACATACCATTATTTTGAATCGAACACTGATTTTTATTTGCTTTTTTTTTTTTTGTGATTTCCTTTGATTATTCAAATCCAAATTCGGGCCTGACATTGAACCCTGAGGGACATCAAAAACTACATACAAATATGAAGACAAACCTTCTCTATGAAACCCTTGATCCAGCTCAGCACTCTGATCCATACCTTTCAAATCTTTTAATTGTCATTTTTATGGCCTCTGCATTCTGTGCGATTTTAACAATGTTATAAATTCGCAACTTGCCACACTGTACGACATGAATCTAAACATTTTGGTTCTGACATGAAGTCGGCTCTGTGCAGACCGAACGCAAACTGAATCGCAGCTGACGACGCTCGAGCGTTGACATGAATGTGTGAGAATAAAACGGCACAGTGAGCGCTCTCCAAAGAACCCAAGGGTCCGTGCATGAAGTGTAATTCATTGTTGTTGTTCACGCTGTACAAAAAAAACGCTCGTTTTCGGGGGTTTTTCCTATTTCGCTGATGTATGAAGTGAATTGCAATTCTGCACAACACAGCGGCGCCAAGCGCCTGCTTTCCCTTTATCCAACTGCACAATAAAAATTTAAAAAAGGAAGTAAAAGCCTTTAACGAGCCTTCAAAATAAAAGCATGGTGTTTGTTAGTTTAATTTCCTGTTAAATTAACATCATCAGATTCCATAAAACAGGTAATTTTCTCGTATTTTTGTTTTTTGGCAAAATCGGAAAAAAAAGAATTCAGCTCGTTTTTTCGTTCTTACGTTCTGACAGACCAAACGGATTTTTCACATTTCCTGTTTGACAGGTGGGCGGGGCTTATGCCGCTCCTCAAAGTAAAAGTGTTCTCAACACAGCGGTAAATGTGTGACTGCTGCTCCAGCCTCCTGTCGGACTGTAAATATCTCATAGTAGTAATATCACTACTACGCACACATTACTCTGTGCTTTACTGCTCTTTGGTTCTAATTGTCGGACAAAAAAACTGAATTTTTTCAATTCACAACTTCATGAAAGTAGTTTAGAAAGTGACCAGCAGGGGTCGCCCTGTAGTGATCTCCTCATCACTACGAATTTATACACGTAATGTCTTAAATAATCCATAGAAATGTTGATATGCTGAAAATAAAACATCTCCTGTGGTTATTTCGAATTATTCCAGCCTCTCTGGACTGTAGCCTCATCCTCTGTGATCAGTGGAGAACCACAGTGGAGTTATGCAGATTAGTGTTATATTATCATTTTCATGTTTTTACCATGTAGATATAATAAAACCAGGACAAAAGCAGGTTTCAATACACATTTCAAACGGTACTTCTGACAGAGAAGCATCATAATTCATTTCCACATATGACATGAACTCTGTAACTGGAGCCATGACAGTCAGAATGGTCTTATTGTTATTATGCAGAGTACAATGAGATTAAACAGTCTCTCCTTTCCAGTGCAGGCACAAAAAATATATCAATATAACAAATATACAATATAAAAATCACAAAGAATAAATATTTTTTGGAAAAATGTGACAGAATTTTAAAGACAATGTAAAAAGGTGAATTGTACGCTTTAGGTGTGACTGTATTCCAGTGGATGACTCAGTGAGCAGCAGCAAGACACAGCTGCATTGTACTGTTGAGCAGTTGCTTCATGTGAGAGTTTAGGATGGTGATGGCTCTTGGAAAGAAGCAGTTTTGCAGTCTGTTCGTCCTCACTTTAATACATCTGTGAAGCCTCTCAGAGGGAAACAGATCAACAAGTTTAGATCTGGATGTGATCTGTTCTTGAGGATGTTCTGCTGAGGAACCACAGAGGAGAGCAGTGTTACTTTATTGAAATTCTGCCCTTTATGATCTCTGAGCTCTTTTTGTTTCGAGCTTTCACATTAGTTTGAAAGAACTGAAGTAATTGATGTTTAATTGACTTGTCTTTGTTTTTTACATTTCTTGTTTACGCATATTTTTATTAATTGAAGTCATTTTAACTACATTGGCCTTCTTTGTGTGTTAATGTCGTTTCAGCGGAGATGGACGCCCCACTCTCTCCCTTTGCTGCTGCAGCCTGATAGGTCGTCAGGACTGCATTGCAGTCCTCCTAGAAAGAGGTGATGGTTGTCCAAAGTGCAGGTCCCCTCTCCAGGCCAGACCGTCGCTGTGGCGGGGCCGTCGGAGGCCTGGGCCTCCTGCGAGGCCTGGGCCTCCTACGAGGCCTCAGCCACTAAGTGTCAGAGTGACGAAGTCAAGTGTTGCTTCCGGTTTGTTCCTGTCACATATTTTGTTTGCTTTTCTTATGCGCAGGAAGAGAATTTCTAATACAATAAAAAAACAAAAAAGAAAACCCACTGGAAAGGTCTCCGTTTACTTGAATCTGTTTGAGTTTATGAAGATGTTTGATGTGAGCACTGTGTAAAGATGACATGCAAACATCCAACATTACAACTGAACTCATGCATCCAATGCATCCATGTCTGTTTCATACAAACTGCCGTATCGGCCCGACTACAGGACGACTCTGGTTGTAAGACGACCCCTTTTTCTCAAATATCATTATGTGAAAATAAAAATATGTTGAAGACAATAAGGTTACTCATAAAAGAACGTTTTATTGTTGAGTTATTGTAGGAAAACTCACAACAGAGAAAATATTTCATGTGATTTAAGATCAAGAAATATTACTGCAGTATTACATAAAAAACTATATTCTGTTTCTCAGAATCTGAGGCTGTGACTCAGTGAGGAAGCAACAATTAAGAACCTCAAAGGTTCAAAAGCTGCATTAATGATGTGAATAACTTTAGAACCGTCAAATTCAGCTTCTATTCAGCTTCAAGCTTCATGAGCATTCATAATTCAGTCTAAAAAACAAAATTCTAGACTGCAACAAAAGATACAAGCATACATTCAGTGACGCTTCATTCTAGTGCTGGGCAACGACGAAATTTCTTAATAGCGATTAATCACATAATTTTTCTACAATTAATCGTGATTAATCGCTCTACGCGCAAAATACAATAATGAATTGAAAAGGACTCTGTGATGACCATCCTGCCCCAGCTGGGGACAGGGACTTTATTTTTATTTTTGCAAGAATTTTGCAAGAAGAATAACTTTACAATAATCATTTTGCAATTCGTGATTCATAATAACTTAAAATACCAAGTCTTCACCAAGATTGCCCCCCACAACACACACACACACACACACACACACACACACACCCAAGAGCAGAGCAGATGAAAAGGAAGTTTGTTATGAGTGCACACTTCCTCAAACTTCTGACCTTCAGACAAAGAAGACAGGATAAACTCAGTCACACCAAATTGAGCCTCATTAAGCCAGATTGTGTGTGAAGGGAAATTTACTTTATTTTGCGTGTTTCCAGCGCCTGAAGACTGCCCAGCGGGCCGAAACGTGCCGGCAGAAGACGCGATCTAAGTTTCACTTTCGTTTTTGTCATATTTGCGCTCCTCATTTCAGTTTGTGCCTCATACCAGCCTTTTCCTCGGGATTTTTCTGATAATTCGGCCAGTTCATGATGGCAAATAATGAGGAATGGACCGAGTTTCACCGCAGAAAGTGCTGCTGCTGTGTGCTTTTTTTTATGCTCAGCTGGAGTGTGTGTGTTGTGTGTGTGTGTGTGTGGGTGTGTGTGGAGAGGGGGGCGTTAACTCCTGATGAAAATATTTGTCGGCGTTAAGGAAGTAGTGCGTTATTGCGTTAATCTGCCCAGCCCTACTTTTTCACTTACTGGACACTGGTACTTTGGCTCCATCTAGCGGCGCAGATGTGTAACAGCAATCTAGTCCTCGATTATAAGACGACCCCATTTTTGAGAAAACAGTTTCTGGGATAAAGTATGGTCCTATAGCCGGGCCAAAACAGTGACACCGCGAAAAGACATGATCAGAAAACAGGTGTGTATCAAACACTGGAAGTGGAAGTGTGCTCAACACAGTAGGGTAAAGTTTTTAACGATGACTGTTGTGACCACCGTTTTGGTCGGTGGGGGTCAGTCTGACTGACAGCTGCTCTCCTTCAGGCCTCGGCTGTCTGTCCAGCCTGGTGACCAGCAGCATCATGACCTGCCTCAAGATTCAGTTTGTTCACGACCACAAGGCAGAGCTGGTGAAGACCTGGATCACAAAGTCAGGTTTCCAAAGACAGATGTCCCCTTTAAGACTATGTCCTCTTTAAGACCTCTGTCACAGTCCACTGGCTGGACGGAGTCCCGAGCTCGGTAAAGGTCTGGTACACGATACACAGGAAAGGTTTTCCATGGAAGGGATCGTATGTTTGTGCCTGGCTGGACCCGGTGTTCCACATTCTCATCACCACGTCCAGCTCCTTCTGTAAAATGAAGAAGACACAAGACATGGTCAGTAAAAGTGAAGGTGCAAATAAATGAAGGTGTTAGTAGGCATGTGAGTGAGTGAGTCAGTGAAAGGCGATGTTACCTTTATGAACTATAAGCAGAACTGGACATGACATTCAAACTATTACTGTTTTCTTTCTTGCCGTTATCAGTGTTCTGTGCATGCCACTTGGTTATGTGTGTGTACATGTATGTGCATATATGTGTCATTTGGTGCAGGTCTGCCAGGTGTGAATGGGTGTGTTTGTGTTTTAAGCTGTGTTCTTATGCTGTTATTTGTTTTGTTTACCTTTCATTATAAAACTTGGAAATCAATAAAAATATTGGGGGAAAAAACAGAAGAAAGCAGAACTGAAGGAGACCCTTATCAACCACGTCCCACTGAAGTTTCCCACTGATTGGAACTCCTAGAAAAAGTTTCTCCAGCAGTCTGCTTGCTGTCTCTGATATTATCACCATCAGCTTTTAACTCACTGCTCAACTATTTTTTCTCAGACGTCACGTCTGTCTGCATGAAGCAGTACGGAGGCTTGCCAGGTGAGTCTGGTGAGGTTGTTGCGGTTCTTTGAGCTGCATCAAGGCTGCAGCTCGTCCTGCTCCAGAACAGACACAGTCTGGGTCAGACAAGAAAACACACAGGTCCTGCATCAGGAGGCTGAATATCGCAGCTCCACCGTGCAGATGATGGACAGATAGTTTTGGATTTGCGTGCATCATATAAGTTATTCAGAAATGGGTAACAGGCTGAAGTCACCTCTGGTCCGTGGCAGCGGAGCGTCGCTGTCTGGTTTCCTGTAAACCATAAGATTGTTGTTTTCTCGAGATAACGAGAAAAATAACTAGAAATCTCGAGAAAACCACTGAAATGAACTCGTTATCACGGCAAAACGGAGGAAATAAAAAAGTAACTAACCATGTCCTTTTAGGGCTTCCGTCATACCGTAATTAGCCTCCGCAGCTAGCTAGTTTTATTGATCGTGTTGGGTGTCTTCCGATGTCAATAGCGTGGGACACTGCTGGCATATTAGTTACGACTTGTGTTCATCATGCAGGATATTGCTGTGCTTTTTTCATTTCTTCTCCTTAAACTATGCCGTCTCATACGCGTCATTAGAAACACTGTGCTTTTACTTTGAAGG
Source organism: Salarias fasciatus (assembly GCF_902148845.1). NCBI lineage: Eukaryota > Metazoa > Chordata > Actinopteri > Blenniiformes > Blenniidae > Salarias > Salarias fasciatus. Next base: position 312,480 of record NC_043763.1, read on the forward strand.
CTCGTTGAAGACTTTTACTTCCTTTTTTTCCTTTTCATTGTGCAAGTTGGATAAAGGGAGAGCAGCCGCTTGGCGCCGCTGTGTTGTGCAGAACTGCTTTTCACTTCATACGTCAGTGAAATAGGAAACACCCCCGAAAACGAGTGTTTTCTTTGTACAGTGTGAGCAACAGTGAATTATACTTCATGCACGGACCCCCAAGCATCTGTGTACACAAATATACAGAGCAAAGAATAAACAGAAGTGTTTCTTTGAATTTCAAAAATTTGTTTCTACTTCCAAGCCGTGAGCCCAGGTCTCTGCTTTGGATACGAGAGGCTACCCCCTACCCATCAGCCACCGTGGATTCAGAGGCCAGAGTCTTACAGGGAATGAATTCTAACTGATCCAGTGATGTACTGATGTTCCACGGCGACATGATGGCCTGGCTTTAACCTGGTTCTTCAGAAGGGTTTGAGTGCCTGAAGACTGTTGCTGACCACCTTCATGGAGACATTCCAGCAGCTCACACCCATCAGTCTGTTCTGCATGTGTCTCTCACTTAGTACTGTTTATCTGTAAGTATTTGAAAAAATATTAGTAACCATCATTATGACGCTGACGCTGTTATCTGCAGTGAAAACACTTGGGTGTGTTTTCAATCGGCTTCTTTCAACATTACATTCCAACGCAGTGAAACAGCCTCATCACAACAGAACCTCTGTTCTCCAGGAGAAACAAAGGAGCTTCGTTCTGTCAGGAGCCGCACTGCACGCTCATTCTAACGTGGTCTTATTCATAAAGCACATAGAAAATCAGTGTCGATGACACCTGATCAGTCGGTGGAATCGTCTGTGTGAGTGGGAGTGTGCGCCACAAACCCGATTTGTAAGGAACCAATTAAAATGCAGCCTTAAGTCACGTTTTAGTAAAAAGTTTGAGGCTCTCCATACGGATCCATTTGTCGGCGCCCCCCATTCTTCTTCTTCTTCTTTGGAAACAATGTCGGGTGGCGAACAACTTCGGTGCATACCGCCACCTACTGTACCTCTTGGTGAATGTGTCCCGGCGCCCACAAAAACCAGGAAGTCTCAGTATTTCTCATACAGAAATACCATGAAAAATTATTAAAAAGAAACAATGTAATGCCTTTTATATGCACAACAAGGCTGAAAATACAATATTTTACACATATATTATACAAAGAAATTCTACACTCAAAGTTTTATATTTTCTGAAAATTGTGTAGACTGACTGACTATAGACTGATGAGGGCGGCGCCCCAGCGCCCCCTATTGACCGGCCGCCACTGGTCAGAACCCACACTCCAGAACCTGAACAGAGAGAACAGAGAACGTCCTGCGGAGTGTAGCGAGAGAAACACAGCTGGTAGTAGTCTGTCTGCCTGTTGCAGTGGCGGACCGTGCATTTCACACTAAGGCCTTCAGAACAGATCCGCCTGAACCAATCCACCCTCAATAACTATTTGTCTACAAAAAAAAATCTTATTTGCAGATATGCACATAAAGAGTTGTTGCACAGCAGATAGATACTTGTGCAGCCAGAATAAATGCCTTTGCTGAAGAGCACAAGTCTCCTACTACATCTGTGCACATACAATGAGCATCAACTTAATAAACAGCAATATTATTTAGGAAAAGAGGAACCTTTTACTCACCAAAATCCCGATTATTTGTAAACAAAATCCACCTCCTTTCCTTCCTCAAAAAGAGTTCAACTGCTCTGTCATATAGATTATCCAGCGTTTCAGTTCCATAAAGCCAGGGCTGAAAGTCCAGCTGCCCTGTGGGATTTCTGGCATAAGTTTTATTTCTCTTCAGGTTCTTCTTCTTCTTCTTCTTCTTTGGAATAATTGAGGTAGGCGACCAACAACTTAGGTGCATACCGCCCCCTACTGTATCTCTTGGTGAATGTAAATCAGAGGGCCTGGATCTGCTGTAGCTAGTGTAGCTAGCTAGAAGGCGCTGAGTCGCCAACTCGAAATCTGATTGGTTGAAGCAACTGTCTGATTGGTTGAAGCAACTGTCTGTTTGACGCTTCACTTTACTTTATCTGCGCCATCAGGAACGGACAGTGAAGGCCTCGGGCAGATTTCTTTGACCCTAGCAACAGATGATGCCTGAAATCTGATTGGTTAAATGATTTAATATGAAAAAAACATGTCTGGAAGCAGCGCGACCACGGGAAGACGATGAAAGGAACTGGAACATACCGTTTGGAATCATTTATTAAGTATTCATGGACAAAATATAATTTACATCAGTCTGTAATTCAGATCATTTTAGGCCAGCAGAGAAGGCCTTGCAGGCCCTGACGGCCCACCACTGGTCTGTTGTAATTCTGGTATATTCCGTCTGATTTTCAAAAGTAATCCCGCTCAGTAATCCGTGTTTTTATCAGATACACCTGTAATGACATTACATAATTTTTATGAAGTGTAACGGATTACAGTTACATTTTTTTGTATCTTATGTAACACCATTACATGTAATCCATTACTCCCCAGCCCTGAGTGTAACATAGACCAAAATGCATTCTTTGCTCAGTGCTGTGATGGAACGTTGTTTTGAAGACTTTTCATCGGATCCCATATTTCTTGATTAGAAATCGGCAAAGTAATTTCAGATGCCTCTTCTCTTGACAAGGTTAGCAAATGACTTTTTTCCGAAAAACTTGATTCTCACTGCTCTTGTCATCAGGTTCAGAGTCACGTGGTTCTTTTTATAAAACTCCAAAGTTTTACCATAACTTGATAAAACGTAGATTGTGTTATTTTGTTTTTTAATGATTCTGTTTGTCTGGGCCATTCTAAATTGGGATGTCAGTAAACAGCAGGCTCTATTGCACATTTCATAGTATCTCTGACTGAAAAAGCATGGATCCCTCTGCTTTCATGGTTAAAAGTTCATCGAATCGTCTGTTTATTTTTAGATTTTGAAGTATAGACTCTGTGTTACTAATCGAGCTTTCCTCAGTCTAGATATTTCTATTAATTGTATCACGGGCTTTTCCTCCTTCCCATAACATCAGTGATGTTACCTCCCCATCGTCATTCACTGTTTGATTTCTTTCCTAAGCTTTCATTTGACAGAACAGATGCATTCATTCTCCAGTATGGGAAATGGGTTCATTACTGATATCCGGGGTTGGTGCAATCGGTCCACGATCACTTATAGTGATATTCTCTGTTCCACAGGGGGAGCGGAGGCCAGATGATTCCCATTGAGATGTATTAGTTTAAAAAGACGTCGTTTCAGACACGAAAAAAGTGATCAATACATGTTCCAATGTTCCTGGACACGATTCAAAAGATTAATTTATGTGACTCATACGGCGAATCGCTGTGAGCCCGGGCTGTGCTCTCTCCCTCTTGGACTGCTTTCTCTCCATAGGTCAGTAGGGCCCAGCTCTTTGTTATTCAGTGCTGCAGATTTTTTGGGCGTGGTCCCTGGTCTGGAGGAGACCTATCGAACCTGTCATTCTGTACGATGTTCAGATCTCAGTCAGGTCTCCGATGGATTACATCCCGTCCCACATTTTCCTTAATTTCCTTCTCAACTGTAAGTGTGTACCTTTCCTAATTAAGATAGATAAATAAAGATATTCAAATAATTATTCATTCTTCTTTTTTCATATGAGGCATAAGAAACCTGGTTCACCCATTTCCTTTTCAATTTTCTATGCTCCAATGTGTTTCTTGCATCAAAGCTATCGAACACTGTAATTTATTCAGTTGGGTCAGTATCTCCTTCCTCTTCATGGGATGGGTCAGACCAGGTACATCATATGACACTAGATTAAGCTTATTGTGTTATTTTCAGATGAGTCAGTAAAAACATGCACCAAACTCTGCACAACACAAGAAACCAGAAAAACAGAAAACGAGTCCCATCTTCAGAAGTTGTGGAAACTCTCTCTTGGGAAAAAGCACTGTGCTTGCAACTTGACCAAAGTTGTTCGTAACTCAGTTTTAAGTTTGCTCATCACAAACCAATATTTACGTCAAATAGCTTTTCTCATATTAACCAGTCATTAGGATTATGATTTTCTGTGCTCAACTATTCATGACCATACTTATGGTGTGTGTGCACGTGCACGTGCACGCCGCTGTTATATAAGGTGTTTGCACTGCCACACAGAGGTCACTGAAAGAAGGTAAAGGTGCTTATTTGTCATGTACAACGGATGTACAACGGAATTCGTCCTCTGCCTGTAAGCCATCCGTCGATGTGATCAAGAAGAAGGAAAAAGGACATTACCAAACGATGAAATGAAATAGAAATGCTAAATACAAAGACCCAACTGGTGTGGGGGCAACGAATAACAATGACATTTTTTGTATATAGTTATTTCATTTTAGTATTTTTTTAAGTAGACAACATAGTCTGAGTTCATTCTCAATTCTTTCAAGTCTTGTTTTTATTTTAAGGAAACTTTAACTTTTATTAACACTTAAACAGTAATGTTACGAATATATTACCTTTCCATGGACAGGAGGTTAAGTCTTCTGAGCATGGAGGCACTGCTTACTTTAAGATGTATTTCTAGAAAAAAAGGAAGACTTTTTTGAAAAAGTAGTCCATAGTTTTAAAAGAAATTTCACAACAGTACAAATGTCCTCTATTATACAAAGGAGGATTAGGGCTACTGAAGAATTAAAAAAGGAACACCGTGAAAAAAAGTTTTGTTTAACAGTTCTGAAGAAAGTCAGAACTCCTAACTTTAATCTCAGAAAGTGAAACCCATATTGTTTTTCCAGTGGCCCCAATCCTCTCATTATGAGTAAGTGCTGCAAGATTTTTATATTACAAACACATAAAAAAAAAGTCTGATTGAGAAAAAAAGTCAAACTCTGGTGGTTCTGACTTTAACTTAAAAATCAGAATTCTGACACTCAGAAAAGTAAAACTGTTTTTTTTTCACCACCTTAATGTTTGTTTGTTTTTTTCCAGTGGCTCATCTCTTGTTCTGGTATTGGTCTGAGAATTGGCGACAGTAGCTCAGCTGGTAGAGCAGGTCGTCTTATAACCGGAAGGTTGGCGGTTCGATCCCCGCTCCCACAGCGTAAAACTGTTGTTGTGTCCTTGGGCAAGACACTTCACCCACCTTGCCTAGTATAAAAGTTGTGAGAGTGAATGGTTGGTGGTGGGAGGGGCCGACGGCGCCGACTGGCAGCCTCGCTGCCGTCAGTCTGCCTCAGGACAGCTGTGGCTACAGCAGCAGCTCACCACCACCCAGCATGGAGAGAATGAAGAATGTAAAGTGTCTCTGAGTGTCCAGAAAAGCGCTGTATAAAACCAATGCATTGTTATTATTATCATACAGATCTAACACTTACCCTATTGAAATAAATTATTTTACAGATAAATTATGTGTTACTTACCGTTAAACTGATGGCGACACACCTGCTGCTGCAGACGAAGATCTCCCGCTTCAAGATGTCTGCTTCGCATGCACGACTTCTCTCCCACTCCCCCACCATGGTGGGAGGAGTTGCGCATGCGCAGGAAAATCAGTGCTGCATTGAAGGACCTTATTCTCATTGGATGGACATGAGTGAAGCTAATTCATCCAGTTTTTTTTAAATCCATGTTCAACAGACATGAATGAACCATTTAATAAGCATAAACAATCTTAATTCTTTCAAGGTGAACATAGCTCTAGTTATATGAACAAACAAATGCCCAAGTTCATTTTTTTAGAGTGTAGAAATAATCACTGGTTACCACAGAGGAACTACTTATTTTTAATTAATTTTCATTTAAATGCAGCCGTACAAGTGTTGAATAGTTGCAAAATAAGAACCAGGACTTCTTAACATCCTGAGTCTGAACTGAGGAAGTCAGCTCATTCTGCAGACTCATGCCAGAAATATGCTGTGTTCTGGTGGAGGAAATGCACAGATGCAGTCAAATTTGAGACACTGAAGGAGTTGTCTGAAGATCCTCAGTCTTAAAATAACAAATATGTGGAGTTGCTACATTAGAGTGCACCATAGTGAAAAACCAGTTTTCCACACAGCTTGTTTTGGTGACGGATATACGCATGACTGAACATGCCGACTCCTCCCACCAGGTGCTGGCTCTCTGCCAGACAGTGCAGATTGCAAACACCTCCTCTAACACAGTCGGCATATTGTTTTCTAACATATCAGGGTCCCAGTCGACTCACAATTCAACCGCCAAACAGAGACGTGGAGGCTCAGTGATTCAGGAAGGCAGTCAGTCCAACTACTCACTGTTCGTGTGTGCATGTGTACAGAGACTAAAGCCCTATTCGCAACGGACCAGACCTCTGCTGATTCGTAATAATTACCGTATTTTCCAGAAAATTAGTCACTCCAGAGTATAGGTCGCACCTGCCAAAATATGCACGATGACTAAGAAAAAACATAAATAAGTCGCACCGGACTACAAGTCGCATTTTTCGGGGGAAATGTATTTCAGACACCAAGAACAGGCGTTTTATCTTGAAGATACAAAGTGTAGTAATAATGATAAAATTGAGAACAACAGGTTAAACAAACATCTGTTAGCATGACGTTAACAGGTGGGACGTTAGCATAACATGTTAGCAGTTATTCAGATAACTAAACAACAGGACTTGACTACATAAGTAGTTCACAAAACTCTTGATCTCACTCAAAATCGTTACCAAATCCGTTAAATTCCTCATCCTTCGTGTCACTTTTGAACAACTCCGCCAACTCTGGAAGTAACGGGTGCGGCTTTTCCTCTTCTGCGTGGCCGCCGTCAGACTCCGCATCAGTCCCAGTTATTATTCCGCCCTTTCTGAATCCCGACAGTACGGGTGAACCGCCTTAAAACACCAGTTCACCGAGATGTCAAGTGGCTGCAGTACTTGAGTTCAGCCTCCAGAGATGATGGCAGGGATTGTGTAGACAGAGAACCTTTCATTTCTCTTTCAGCTGTGGAGTGATGTGTACTCGCATACTGTCCATCACAAGCAAGGCTTTGCGTGTTTTGAAGAAGCCATCCAGACGCTTAGTGTAGCCAAAAGTTCATCATATCTTGATCCATCCCCCATCTCTCATTCATGGCCATGACAGCAGCGGGGATTGGATTTTTGACATGGTTTTCCGTTTAAAGACCATTGGTGGCAGATTAGATCCATCTCCACAACATGCCAGCACCACTGTGAAGTGTGATTTCTCATGACCAGTTGTTACGATCTTCACACTCTTTTCGCCTTTCTCCGCCACACTTCGGGCCATCGGGATGTCAAACGTGAGGCGGACTTCGTCCATGTTAACAATATGATCCGGTGTCACGTTGTGCTCCATTACTTGGTTTTAAAAAAAGAGTTTTAAGAAACTCACAGAAACTGTCGAGCTTGGCTTCGAAGTCTGCTGGCAGTTCTTGTGACACGGTTGTCCGTGCTCTGATAGAGAGGCGGTGGCGTTGCATGAAGCGGAAACACCAAGAGGGTCCTCCCGTGACGTCTTTTATATTCATAGCCTCGGCAACTACCTGGGAGACGTAACTGCACTGTGGACAAGCCTCTCCCGGCAGCATGTTGTTCAAGCACCCATTTATGAACTCGTTCCTCCAGTTGTGCCCATCCAGCTTTTAGTTCATGTTTCGCTGTTTTTGTTTTCTTCATTGCACTTCGCGTATCCTCCACTTTTCCCCAGTCCTTCACAAGTTTCTCGCTCACTCCATCTCTCTGCTGCTCGATTGCCATTTTCGGCCGCATATGCAACTGCTTGCAGTTTATAATCTAAAGAATATCATTTTGTTTTTTAGAGGGCATTTGTGTTCTGTCTTTCTCAGTAGTCCAAATAAGTAAATGTTTACTTTTTATATTTTGAGAGGTTCCGGGGTGATAGGAGTAGCAGATATTGACACACAAGCCCTCTGGAGGCTGTGAGTGTGAGGGGGAAAAACATACCATATATAAGTCTCTCTGGAGAACAAGTCGTTGGACCAGCCTCACCATGAGGAGAAGTGCGGTTTATAATCCGGAAAATACGGTACAAAGGATGTCCCGTCCGAAAGCACCATGTTGGTAATTTGTGGAGAAATAATTCCACCACCAATTACCTCCATGACTGACCAAACACTGACGTCCTGTGATAAGACTAGTCCAGTCTGAATCTGCACCTCAGTGACTGGGGGGGTTAGTAGGATTTTTATTTACAGTTTTTCTCCATTGGTTTGGCTTATTTCTTAAAACAGAATGATGTGAAAGCGACATCCGTTTGTAGGAAATGAATCTATTTAATTTCTTGGTGATTTCTTCCCAAGAACCAGGAAAATGTGACAAATCACAGAAGACTTCGGGGACCAAAAAGAAAAAAGAAAAAAAGAAAAGTTCCTGGACAACCAGCCAAAGAAAGTTCTCGCACGACGGCCATGGCCGCCAACTTAGTTCTGCCAGAAGGAGCTGAGAGAACAATATGATGTGTGGAGGATTTAGAGGCCTTTAGATCATCTCAATGTTTTAATTGTTCATTCTTATTTTTAAATTAAGAAAGCAGAAGCTCCAAACATTACTGATTTTTTTTTTCAGCCCTCAGAATCTGAGAGTCTAACATCTAGATATTAGATAGCATAAATGCTGTTGTCTCTTATTTAAAAAAAAAAAAAAAAAAGTTAATGTCATTTAAATAATTTTTTCTGTCTTTGCCTTTGGAGCCTGAGTTTGAAACCTGTAGCTGATGAAAAGCACTGCCACTTTCTCATTACAGTTCTCTTATGGATATTACTGGAGTTTTCCAAAGCAAAGATTCAATTGGAAACAGGATCTGTGTGCTCCTGCACACTGAAGGACTACATCAAAATGTGTTTGCAGCAGTGTAATGGCTCAGTAACTGAGGTTGGTTTAAAGGAGGGGTATAATGCAAAATCCACTTTTTTGAGCTTTGTATAATGCTGTAGTGTCATATCCCCATTAAAAAGACGCGTGGAGTTGTTTCCTGAACCATTTAGGCATATTTGAGCAATCCCTGAATCTCCCCCTGGCAGCCATGTTGAGCCTGAAATGCTCGGTGCTACACAGCTCCGTGCATAATGCATAACTCCGCCCATAATGCATAGCTCTGCCCATAATGCACAGCTCTGCCCATAATGCATAGCTCTGCCCATAATGCACAGCTCTGCCCGTAATGCATAGCTCTGCCCATAATGCACAGCTCTGCCCATAATGCACAGCTCTGCCCATAATGCACAACTCCGCCCATAATGCACAGCTCTGCCCGTAATGCACAACTCCGCCCATAATGCACAGCTCTGCCCGTAATGCACAGCTCTGCCCATAATGCACAACTCCGCCCGTAATGCATAGCTCTGCCCATAATGCACAGCTCTGCCCATAATGCACAGCTCTGCCCATAATGCACAGCTTCGCCCATAATGCACAGCTCCGCCCATAATGCACAGCTCTGCCCGTAATGCACAGCTCTGCCCGTAATGCACAACTCCGCCCATAATGCACAGCTCCGCCCATAATGCACAGCTCTGCCCGTAATGCACAACTCCGCCCATAATGCACAGCTCCGCCCATAATGCACAGCTCCGCCCATAATGCACAGCTCTGTCCATAATGCACAGCTCCGCCCATAATGCACAGCCCCGCCCATAATGCACAGTTCCGCCCCATCTCTGACATAGTCTGCACAGCTCCTCCTGCACAGCTCGCTGCCCCGCCCCTCTCCACTCTCGGAGAATGCCATGGAGATGGACGCTCTGAGGGGGCGTGTCACTAAGCTGAGGAGCTTCTTAAAGAGACAGGGACTCATTTCCAGTGTCTGAGGCAGCCTGATGCAGAGGAACATTTGATTTAAGTTGTTTTTGACACATCCAGCTTTCACCATCCAACTTTGGGCAAAGCTGTTGCTTGAGTGCTGTAGATTGATACTAGAGGGCTGAAAAACACGTAATATCCCCCCTTTAAAATGCAGAAAGAGTAGATTGATGTGACCCTTTACTACCGGATGATGTGATGAGAGATCAGCTGCTTCTGTTGGAATAGATATTCTAATGTAAGTCAGTGTTTATATTAATTACTTGTAACTACCGTGGTGGTATGAGAGCATTGCATCCCGGTCTGAGTCCTCTGCATGGATCTAATCTGAGGTCATTATTGATGAGATGAAGAAACACAGTCAAACAAAAGCCATATTGTCCAACTCTGGCAACGAGCAATCCCAAAATGTATCAAAAGAATGAAAGGTGCTTTCCAAAAGCACCTCTGTGACAATGATGCATTGTTTGGAATTTGGCAGCTGTCGGCTGTGAAGGAGTCCACCTTGAGAAACGTTTTTATTCCTGTCACCAACACCCAAAACCATCTCCTTTCGTTATGAGGTAATAAGTTTCTGGTGACACATTCCAGTAGTGTTTCCTGTGTTTCTGGATGAACTTAAAAACTGAGGCTCATCAGATGGTGAGAAACACAGATTCTGAATCACAAACAATCTATACAGTTGGAGGACTTTTAATCGGCAGATCAGCACACATCAGAGATTTACTGGAAGAGAAGAACAAATGGTGGAAATGTCAGTTAGACTGTTGAAAGCCTGTAGCCTGCTGACTAGTGAGGAAATACCATATCAAGTAATCAAATTTGACCATCTCCTCTACTTTTCATATATACAACTACTTTTTATATTATGATGCATAAACTCCTCCTCTCCAGATTATTTCAAGAGATGGGTCAAAGCTATCCGTCAACATCTCAACTGCAGCAGTGATTTTAGTTCATTTCAACAAATTTAACTCTTCCACTCTCCATTCAACTTGATCCTTTAAACACACTTTCCTTTTCAAAGATTTGCTGAAACGGAGAAACAGGGAGGTTGTGTAGACATTTGTTTCAGGTTTGGATTTGCTGTCACCATCATGATAGGTGGTAACGGACTTTGGCTTTGTGTTTGTAGCCCTCAGCATTATGATTGATGGGCTTCAGAAGTCTGACGTGTTCCCTATCTGATGTGTGACCTTAAGATCTTTAGAGATCATCTCTGAAAACAAACCGTGAAATCAGAGGTGTTAAGAAAAGATACTGAGGTTTGCCAATAAAAAAAAAAGCTAAATGTTTCTTTTCACTCATCCCCCTTTCCCACTGAAACTAGCGGGTCTAACAATCGGCAAACCCCTCCTTTCCCACCGCCTGCAGACCCGGGTCTAATCTGCAGGCGAGCTGCGGGGCTGCTTTTCCCCGCGCTGATGGTGTCCCACGTTGATGACATCATCAGTGCATCAGAGCACTGCGAGCAATGCAGAGGAGCTCAGCCTCCGTTACCTGCAGACGAATCTCCTCTTCCCCACGGATCAACAGAAGCTCTCTGGTCTCCCTATCTTGCCAATACTGAGTCATCTTGAAGGAAATCTCACGCTGTGTCTAAAAACAACAAGCGTGCTAACGTAGCCACGCTACGGCAACGTCAGCATGCACCACATCGACCCGGCTGTGCCTTTCACACTGAAGCCCATCGGAGGCGAGCCGATTAAAACCCGGGTCGCTTGCAGGGTTCTTTACCACTGCCATGAGGAGCCGGGGGTGTAAGCGGGTTTAAATGGGGTATTTGGCCAGTGGGAAAGGGGTAAAAATGTTCTATAGAGACAGCAGACCAGTAGGTTCACACATACACACACACAGACTTCCCTGATGCCTGTGTTCCTTGCTAAGAGAAACTTGAAATACGACGCCTTTGCTGTAATAGTTGCTGCTGCTGTTGCTGATCAAACAGATGTAAACAGGTTCAGTGACACTGATAGGCCCTGGCAGCACCGTCAGCGTCCATCATTTGTCTGACAACTGAAGAGATAAGGATGAAACAGACGACTGAAAGAAGTCAGTCTGGCCTATGGATTCTAATGTTGCATGCACATGCCCTATAAATGTATCTTATTACCTGGAGGAGACTGTGCAACACTTACAATCTTTAACTATGATTGATTGTGATTTTTCATTATTTGATGAAATTTTTAGACACATGAATTAATTAATTAAAAAGTGGTGTATCGAAGGTGAACTCCCATTAACTTCGCCAAAGAGAAACAATGGGGCTCATTTATCAAACAAACATACGACAGAAAACTGGGCGTACGGCCATTTCCACGCTAGGATCAGCATGAATGTCATGAGCGTACGGAAAGATCGAATCTCACCACAGGTCTGCCATTGTGGAGAGCAGCATGGAGGTGGACGGAGGACACAGGACCTGAAGAGCCAGGACCCAGCAGAGCCTCCACTGGGGGCTGGACGGAGGAGACAGAACCTGAAGAATGTCTTCTGAGATATTAGGTTTACTCTAAAGTTTATCAAATGTTCTATTTTGTCAATGATGTGATGCCAGTGGCTTCTTTAAATTGTCATTAATTTTGTTCAGTGTGTTATTGATTATTGATTTCCTCCAGCCTGGTCCCTACTGCAGTCAATAAATGGCAGATTTCTGTTTGCCTCTCCAGGACCCCTGAGTGATGATGGCCAGTCTTGGTCTAGCACAAGCCACCCTCAGTGGTCCCAGGCCTGGCCTTGACCAATCCACCGCCCAAGACAGGATTTTAGCAAATGACTTGTCCCGGGCCCAGGCAAAGCTGTCTGCTGGCCTGTCGCCACCCATATACTGTCTACTCACAAGAAACTTGATAGCTTTGTCTTTGACCATTTTTTAATTTCAAGAAAGCAAATTCTCAATCAGCATAGCCAACAAGATAAATTATAGATAAAAAAAAAATACAAAAAAAATATAAATGAAATGGATACAGTATATGAAATACATCCAACACAGCTAACATGAGGTATAAACGACACACACAATCAAGTGTGGAGCTTCTTGCAGCAGCAGCCACTGGAACAGGAAGAGTGACAGAGTCTCGCAGTGCAGCCCACGTGTTGGTGTCAGCTTCTCCTCATGAAGCTGTAGCTGAGGTGGAGGCAGCAGGTTCAAAGCTGGCTACTGTACTGATTCATCCCTGCAGCGAGTTCCCCTCAGAGAGTCTTCAGCTCTGGGAAACTTAGTTCTGCCTTCAGTTCTCTCTAAAGCCCCAAAATGTTGACAGGCTGGAGTTTCTGGCCAGAAACCTGCCAGCCTCAGTTACTGCCCCTTCAAACGTTAGTTCTTGAGTTGCACTTCGTGATTGCTCTCTGGAAAAGCATATTTATTCAGTTATCCTTTGGTGAACTTTAAATGCTTGGGTAAAATTTATTATTATTATTATTATTATTATTATTATTATTATTATTATTATTATTATTAAGCATTTTTTCTAATTTAAAGTTTCATTTTGCACTGGAAACTCACATGTTGTTTGTTTGACAGTAGTGCAATAATGCTCATGCCGTCTCACCTGTCGTCTGTCTGCCTCGCCTCATGTTTTCCCAGCAGATCACTCTCCTTGTGTTCTCATCATCCTGATGCGCTGAACCTGTCTGCTCTTGTGTCTTTGTCGACTCCTTGTGGGTCTGTCCGCCTCTTCTGTCCTTTTTGTTAATGTCTGCATCACCTCAACTCATCCCTATGTTTGAGAAAATGAAAGAGTTGAGACTCATCCTGCGCTTGGGTCATTCCACCTGCACCGTGACGAGCAGTAAACTGCAGTACTAATGTTATAATACATACTTGACTTTGAATTACAGCAGTGCTGATATTCACATCAGCATTCCCTCTCACGTGATGCTGCTTAATTAACATTAATGATTTGCACTAAACAACTAGGTTCACAACTGTGAGATATGGGTGGAAAAGTGACTATTAGCTGCAAGGTTAGCTTACCAGAACGCAAGAAAAATGAAAAACAAAGAAAAAAGAAAGAAAATGTAAACACTTGCCTAGAGGCTCTAATATAAATTTCCCTGAGGAATGTAAGGTGGGAGGACCAGTAGTTATATTACATGATCTACAATAGTTTCCATAACAAGTAGTCTGGTAAAATTGGCATGATATCCACAGATTCAGACTTTTGGTCTCAATAACTCTTAGGGTGTTTGCACACTTACCCACTTTAGCTCAACCTAACACAGTTTCTGGACCGAGCACGGCGCGACTGGGTTGGTGTGAAAGCGCCACTCGCTCTAGTTGTCGCTCTAACTCGCCCACCGCGAGCGCGGCCGAATGGTGGGGTCTCAGAGCGGCGTGGGTCACCCTGGGATGCGGCGCGGCAGATGTGTGAAAGCGCACCGGCTTTAGCTCGACCCAAAGTCTAGATATTGCGCCTTTATGAACCACACAGGCTCCCGTAGTCAGCTCAGTCCCGGGAAAAGTGCTCACATGTCAAAATGGCAGAAAGAAGAAAGTCTGCCGCTCACTCTCGCAGACTAGCGGAATAACGATGCTTTTTTCCACTGGTTGTTGCGTGATTTTAGCCCCGCCCCTTTCCTTTTTTGATTGACAGGTAAGTGACAGGTTTGCACACCTGTTTGCTTCTTTGTGGTTCAATATCAGTGGCGCTCCAGTATTTTTACCACTAATTTACCAGTATTTTTTTTTTCAGCGTGAGAAATACAATGTGTGGCGTGAGTGCATGACAAAAGACCGAAATGCGTGACTTTCATGTGAGACTTGAGAGCCCTGAGCAAGGCTGCTGTTTTGGTTTTACACCAACTTCTGCCTGGTTGTCATGGAAACCCACACTCCCCCTGTTTAGAGCTCTGCGCGGTCATGAAAAGCTTGAGAGAAAAGGGACGGATCAGTTGAAAATTGAAACACTGTATCTTTTTTACTGGTGCAGCTGCCTTTGGCTCGACCCAAATATATGTGAAAACAGCCTAAGAGTAACACACAAAGGGCGCCTCCTTCCCATGGTTATGAGGTGAAGTCCTTCCACAACACTGACTGGCATTAAAACAGTTAGCTAGCGCTATTTATTGATTTGTGATTAGCAGCCAAGTAACTTAAAGCTCCTGTCCGGAGTTTTGAAAGAGAGAGGTTTTTTTTTAATCCAACATCTCAGGTTCCCCCTCCCTCTGCTTTCATGAGCGACCAAGCCACGCCCCTTTAATTGTGCACGCCATTATCCATCGGGTGAAAATGAGAGCCTCCAGTCCTGCAGCATCCTCCATGTTGAGCTGTTTCCGGTGGATGTTCAGCAGACAGTGGATATATCTGCTGCAGAGCTAACTCTCCTCTGCTGGGCGAGCGACGTGCTCTCTGGCTGCTCCACACTTTGACTGACAGCACGACAAGGCGGAAGCTCGAACTCTATTGGCTGAAGCTGACCGGCGCTTTTTCTGATAACATGGGGGTCTATGAGACGAAGGCGGGGCTCATAAATAAATGTTTATATTGCTTTATGCTGATATTATATTGTAGTATGAACCAGACTGACACATTGAAGCTCTGCTGAAAAATGATTCATACATTGGAAACGAAGGGAAACTCCGGACAGGAGCTTTAAGCCAGGTTACTGTCACGTCCTTCTGCAACAGAGAAATCATTTCATGTAACATTACCTCGGTCTTTCTCTCCTTTCTCCTCTTGTTTTCTTGTTTCTTCTTCTCTAGACATTGGACAATTCTGGTCGTTTTGTCATCTTCTGTTGATATTTTGATGGGGAGACGTCCAAAAACAATCATGGAGTGAATCGGGAAGGGAAACGGGGCAGCGGGGGGCGAGGGACGGAAAAAAATTGCAGACTACTGTTAGTCTTTGCCTATATAGTACAACTTCTTATAAAAATAGTGAAAGTTACACCTTTATTTCTTTCCCATTTGTGCTGCTGGTGCAGTGGCGCCCCCTGATGGACGGTGCCTTTAGCATTTGCCTACACTGCCTCTGCCATGGGCAGCTCTGGGTGGTCTTGCTCGGTCTGGGTTCCAGCTCGGTGGGACCGCCAGCGCTCTGGGGAGGAGACCTGGCCGGCGTGCCGCTAGTGTCTGCCTCCAAGACGTCATTTAATGAAACAATAAAAATGTGCCTGTGTAACATGTGTCAGCCTCATTATTTGTAATAATCAATACAATCAGGGTTAAATTAGTGTACCTATGATCTGTTTAAACCTCAGCCGCGCTCCGTTCGTCCCCGGTGACGCTGTTCACTGCCGCTGTGATCTTCATCCAGACAGAGTTTTTTTTTTTGGATTGGATCCTGCAAATCCCCTGCAACCCTGAAAATGACAAGTGGCTATTATTTTTTACTTCTAGCGCTAAATTGTTTAATCCAACAGTTAGGAATATGACCCAACTTTAGAGTTAAATAATTCAACTTGGGTTGAAAAAAAATATTCCAACCTATTGAGTTAAAATAACCCAGATTTGGGTTTAGTCTTTTCCGTAACTATTATTGGGTTAAATTGGGTTATTTTTTAACCCAACTATTTTTAGTGTGTATTAGGGGTGAGCCGAAATACTCGTTTTAAACGAGTACTCGTTACGGATAATGCATTTTTTTCGAATCCGAGTATAGTCCGAGCATTGACAGTCATTATTCGGACTCGTGCTGATGGGAGATCCTCATTGGTCCTTCATTCTGCTCCGTGCTCCACCGAGACGACAGGATCCTTGTCAGAGAACCAATCAGAACTGGTAAATTAAAAATTCAGTATTTTATTTCTTTGTGGTGTGTGGGGGGGGGGGTTACGTTTCGTTTTCCCTCGTGGTTTTTTTTTTCCTTTTTTCTCTTCTTTTTCATAATAATCTGGGCTTGTGCTCCAGCGGGAGGCTGTGATCTGTGGGAGAGAGATGATAACTGGACCGAGGTCCATATGATCGGCGCTGCAGCCGCGGACAGGACCAGGAAGCTCAGCAGGGGGGATCAGAGGCTTCCCGGGACACCGGGGAGATTCCGGTGGGGATCGTGGGGGGAGGCAGTCCCAACCCAGGAAGGCCTGCTCCTTTCCTTGGACTCCAGCTGGAGTCCAGACAACAATTATAGAGAAGCTGTTATGTAAATTCATTCATACACCTATATATAAATATTCATGTTCTGCTTCAATAAAAATACTTGTTCTGTAAATATTTCCTTTATTATTGTGACCAAAAATATTCAAATCTTTATTCTGAGGCTGTTGTGTTAATGAATAATCATTTATATAACTTTAAAAATGTTCATGTTCTGACAAAAAAAAAAACTTGTACATTGTATCATTGAGACTGTTCTGTAAATACTTTCAAAATAAACAATAAATATAGCAACTTCTGAGCAATCCATATCAATTTCAGACTTAAAATAATGCACCAATTTCTGCCCCACCCGATTTCTGGTTAAACCACGCCCACTTCCGGTTTAGGCCACGCCCCTTCCGAGTACACATACGGATACAGATCATTTGGATGGGTAAACAGATACAGATACAGATAGTGGTGTACTCGCTCATCCCTGGTGTGTATTAAAGGTATAGTGGACGATGTTTTAGCCGATGAATTGCGTGATGCGAATCTCAACTACTGGTCCTCCAACATGTCCGTCACGCTGGAGAAATGCTTGCGACAATTGACAGGTGTTTCCTCGGGAGGAGCAGTAGAGCATGATGGTGCGTTTTTCAAAAAGCGAGTAACAGACGTTTGGCTTCGACTTTTGAGAAAATCGTCCATTATATCGTCAATGTTTTTCAGTTCATCACTGTAAAATAACATCAGAGTGGAGATATAACATACAGATGATGATAATCTCCAAAGTCCGGAGGAAAGCCAATACAGTGCTGGACCAGAGACTTGAAGCTCGGGTTGGCGATCTGAATGAGATACATTTTATTAAATACTGGTTAAAATGATCTTTATGACCCGATGGGAAGCAATTCATAGCGTGTTTTTAAAGTAGTTTGGAAAATATCCGCTATTTACAGCAGGAGGAAAACGGGAAAAAACAGCAAGGGGGACACCTTTTTTTGAACCAATCAAATCCCTTCGCCGTTCGACCTGCCCCCTGCGCGTACATGTACGCGTGCACTGACCCTGGTTCAGTGCGCATAGAAGGACGGAGCGTTGTTGCAGAATGGCGGAGACGAATTTTTGGGGCTTTACTTACCGTTCAGTGCGCCAGAACTTGGCGTAGTGCAAATAAAGAAAAACAAAGAAACGAAGCGCTGAGGACAGGTTACGCCAGGAACGCACTGGATGCGGAAGCACCACGCGCACCGCAAACATCTCCGCGTCTCCGTTCCAAACGGGAGCTCCTCCAATGGGGTGGGAGCTGGGCGGAGCTCGGTGGAGCCTTGGGGAGATGCTACATTCATGCTACATGCTAGTTTTCAAAGATCGCCAACCCTAGCTTTATAGGACTAAGACTTTAAAACACACAGCTCAACTAGACAACAGGTGTTCTGGGGGCCTGTTGCAAGAAAGTAGGAGTCAGACATCCAGAAGAAAATTAATCCAGGCTGAACAAATCCAAAGCAAGAGGGTTCAGGTTTATTTGGCTGCACAATAGATCAAGCAAGGATGAGAAGACAGGTGAAACCTATCCTGGGTCAGTCTACGCTAGTGATTTCTTAGACAGACCCTGTGATCAGTCACAGAATCACAGATTCACTATAACAGCAAGGGGCCTGTTGCACAACAGCAAGGTGAGGGATCAGGCCAGGATATCTAGGTTACCCTGGATAAACTCGTCTATGATCCAGCTGTGCAATAGCTGGACATGGTGGCAGAGGAGGCGGTAGTGGTCCGGGCTCCTCATGTCATTCATCAGAATGTCCTGGACACTGCTCTGATCGTCATGTTGAATTCTAGAGAAAATAAAGACAGTAACTCTACAGACCCATTACAACGTTTGGCACAGCGTTCTAATGTTGCTGGAGGAACCTAAAACACATAGCAATTCATTTTAATAATCTTGCAATTCGAGGTTGAACACCAAGGACCCCTTTAAATTTGCTCAGCAATATTGAAAAATTCTTTGTGAGATTTAAATGCATTTTTGAAAATAAACTCCAAAATGCATGAAATTTTACACATGTCAGATCTGGTAAAACATTTGACATTTTTAGGGAAAATATACATGACTGGGAGACCTACAAAACCTGCAAAATGTATAAAATGAAGCCAACAAGTTTCATCTAGAGCGGCGGTGTCCAAAGTGGGTCCTGGAGGGCGGCAGTCCTGCATGTTTCCCATGTCTCCCTGCTTCAACACGGCTGATTGCAATGTGGCTCGTTATCAGGCTTTCTGCTGGATGTAGCCATGAATCATCATGAGATTCAGGTGTGTTTAAGCAGGGAGACATGGAAAACATGCGGGACTGCAGCCCTCCAGGACCAACTTTGGACACCCCTGATCTAGAGCTACAAAATCCAGTACACATACTTAACAACCACTAAAGAGTGTGGATACACATACCAAAACTCAAAGGGTAAGGCAAATATTTTGATAAGTATGTCAAATTATGACCAATTTACTCCACATTTACAAAATCTTGAGAGCGAACTCGTCCTAAGGGGTGATTTCTATATTACCTCGAATTTGGTCAGTTAGACAGAAAAGCCTTTGTTGAGCAATGTCCATGAAAATCTTCCAAAAAAGCCTGAGGATGTGGCCCTGGCATTTCGTTATGACAGAGGAAGTGCAGTGTAAAAATAGTCAACATGGTCTGATCCATGTCAAAGACTCCAGCTATCATCATAGCCATATGACCGCAGTGGGCATCGGACAGAACGCCGTTGGCTGGAAACAGGAAGTAAATAGCACGATCAATTCAATGGTGAACTCAGGGCCGGCCCGGGATTCACAGGCGCCCAAGGCGAGCGCCCCGTGGGAGCGGAGCCAAAAGTTGTTGAGTGTGGGGGGTGGGGTGTGTGTGTGTGTGTGTGTGTGTGGGGGGGGGGGGGGGGGGGGGGGGGTTGCAGTGATGCCGGGCGATATCAAGCAGTGCCAAACAGTGCGGTGCGTCGGAGCGCCACAGCGTGAGGCGGCGCAGGCCAGTGCTCACACGGGGCACGGAGCGTCGGGGCGCCCCTTGTACGGTCACAGCGCCCCCCCCCCCCATACACTGCGCCCTAGGCGGCCGCCTAGTTCGCCTATGCCTAGAGCCGGCCCTGCATGAACTCATCCTTGGGGATAGTTTGGAAATACTTTGCATTTGACCAGTTTATAAAAATTGGAGTGGTCAGCAAAAGTTATTAAAATCTTCTGCAAAATTCTCAGTGGCCTGGCCATGCCGCCAAGGTTTGATGTTTTGCCATGAAACAATGTGCAGCATCATTAACATGGTTTAATGGACTTCGAACTACCGGCTGAATCAGAGTCCCCGTGGTCACCACAGTCAGCTACAGCGAGTCAGGTGTACATAGTCTGGTCTGGCTCAAACTTCATGTGTTGCGTGAGAGTCCACTTCTGACCATGATCAGGACCGTTGGCCATAGAGAGACCTGCTGGACCCAGGAAATCTGCTGTGCATGCTTCAGTCACACTGAAACGTTGAGTGTGTGTGTGTGTGTGTGTGTGTGTGTTCACAGTCTGGCCCTCGGGAATTAAAGTAGACCAACATACAGTCCCAGTGACAGAGCTACCCGGTGGACGGACAGGAAGTGGGACATGCTTTAATTGCTCTTTTTTGATTTTCTTTCCATTTTCTGGTCTTACTTTTATTTATTAAAAAAAAGAAAAAATTATCTACCGTAATTTTTAGCTTTACTTTTAGCATTTTATTCAGAAATTGTCTTTCTCGGCACAACTGACATCTTGACACGAAGGAGGAATGCAGGAGAAGGGAATGTGTCTTCAGCAGCTCCACTTTCAGCAGCACGATGCTGAGATGAAAAGAAGAGAAAGATTTCTCAGACCTCAGTGTACTCACTAAAGATGATATTTGACATGGGTCCTGAGGGTCTGACGGCTGTTGTGTTTGGCTGAGGAGAGTCTGGAGCTGCAGGGCAGCAGAAGCCTTCTGGCCACCCTCCGACAAAGGAACACACAGCAGAGCGGAGGACGGTGCAAAAAGCATGACAGGAGGTCAGAGCAAAGGAAATAAAAGAGCCTTGGTGTCCAGCAAAGGTTTGTGTGGCATGAGTAATATTGGTAATACTTTATAATAACTATACGCTATTAAGCATTAGTTAAGCTTTGGTTAAGCATAATTTACGCATTAGTTAATCCTTAATTCCTCATGAACTCATCATGAATTCACATTAGTAATGCATTATAATGCATTTGTAAAGACAGTTTTAAATGTTCAACGAACACATTATTAAGCATTAGTTAATCATTAGTAAAGAATATATCCTCTTCAGTTCTGACCCAACCCACAGTTCCCCAGATTTTGGTTCATCCACCCCACAATTTGCTTCTGCTGTGAGGAATCTGGGTGTGATTTTTGACAATGGACTTAACTTTGAAAAGCAGATCAGTTCTGTTGTGAGGGCGGGCTTTTTCCAACTAAGGCTTCTGAGCAGAGTTAAGCCATTCTTGTCCCAGGCAGATTTAGAGAAGGCCGCTCATGCTCTCATCAGCTCAAGACTTGACTATTGTAACGCCCTTTACGCTGGACTGAATCTCTCACTCCTCCATAAACTTCAGTTGGTCCAGAACGCAGCAGCTCGTCTCATCTCCAACTCCTCAGAACACTCACACATGACTCCGGTCCTTCAGGCTCTCCACTGGCTTCCGGTGCGGTTCCGAGTCCAGTACAAGATTCTGGTGTTTGTGTTTATGGCTACTAATGGGTATGCCCCCCCTTACATCTCAGAGCTGTTGCAAATTTATCAACCTGCCAGGACTCTACGCTCATCAAGCCACACCTCCTTGGTCGTCCCCAGGGCGAGATATAGAAAGTTTGGTGACCGCTCTTTTGCTGTTCTTGGCCCGAAGCTCTGGAACTCTTCCTCTGCATTTAAAGTCTATCACTGCACTTAATGTTTTTAAATGTCATCTGAAAACACACCTTTTTCATTTAGTGTTTGATGTTTAGCCCCTTTTAGAACTTTGTTTCTTAAAGTGTTTTTACTTATTTATTTTGTTTTACTCTGTTAAGCGCCTTGTGCTCCGTTTGGCAGTTGGAAGGCGCTTTAGAAATAAAATTTGATTGATTGATTGATTGATTGAAAGTGTTAAATTCATTGTTAACTCATCATTTGTGAATAATTACCTCCACCAGGAGGTTATGTAATCTCGTCAGTTGGTTGGTTTGTTGGTTGGTTGGTTTGTTAGTAACATCACGGAAAAAGTAATGGATGTATTGCAATGAAACTTAGTGGAAAGGTGGGCTAACTTAGAATCCATTAAATTTTGGTGATGATCCGGATCACTGTCTGGATCCAGGAATTTTTTAAAGTCCGAGTTAAGCAGAAATAAATTAGTGTTATGAGTTTGTCACACTGCATAAACATGTGTCATTAACCACTGAGCCAAATTTGAATGATTAAAAAAATTGCCAAGTATATAAAATAAGGTCTCAAAATCATGTAAAAACCAGCACTTCTCTCTGCTGTGAAACGCTGGGGGCGTGTCAGCTGGGAGCGCTGGAGCCACGCCCACAGCGGGAGGGGAGCCGCCTCCAGCTGGGTCTGAGACGGACCCAGCCCGACCAGTTTGAGCCATCAGAGCCAGAACTGACTCTGAGTCAGATGCACAGAGTGCTCAGCCTCGTTCCTCAGTCTCCATCAGAATGCTCATTTATTTGTTTTAATTAACCAGTCGGATTCCCCCGGTCCGCACCGGTTCTCAGCCAGCTGCCCGGCGCCAGCCGAGTCGACCCGCGGCTCTGGGCGGGGGAGCCGTGGGTCCGCGGCGGGGGAGATCCGCGGGAAGGGCCCGGCGCGCGTCCAGAGTCGCCGCCGCTGACCGCCGACCCGACCCCCTCCGAAACCGACCCGCCTTCCACGGCGGCGTCGGACACCGCGCCGCGGAGGAACCCCCGCGACCCCCGGGGAGAAGGTCTCCCTGACCCGGCCGCGCCTCGCGGCGCGGGTGGCGGGCCCGGGGTGAGCCGACGCCCCCCGGGGACGAGGGCAACCCGCGAGGCGGGCCGCGCGGGTGTATTTAGCTCACGGCATCGTTACCCTGCACACTGTGGCACCAGGGAAGATGCAGAGCGACGTGGAGGTGACAGGCCTGGTTAGCTGACTGGCTGACTGGTTAGCTAGCTGCAAACTGCCGTACGAGATGCTATCCGAGACTCGAAAGCTAGCGGGAAAACCACCGATGCTAATACGCTAGATGTTTTTATATTGCTCAGTATCCGGGGGGCGGGTTTATGCCAATGAGGGCCGTGTTACGTAACGCGGCCCTCATTTCTGACCCGCCCATTAAATCCTGAACACAGAAGCGGTGAAAAAAGTCTGTGAAGTCTACCTCCAACATTAAATCATAAATGGACGAATGGCTTTTATATGTTGTAAAGAAACACATTTATGACTTATTTAAGGTGTTTAGAAGAAAATGGCTGATTTTGGTTAACTCGGACTTTAAAGGATTCTTTATCATTGAGAGATAGGGAGTCTTTCACATGGTTGGGCAGGCCCGCCGACAGGGGGGACAAACGCCTGGTTCACAGGACGCACCGCGCACCGACTGTCAGATCGGCGCCCCTGTTCACCTCTCTGACGGTTCATACAGGAGGCGTGGCGGCTCGCGCCGTGGACCGCGGCGCTCCGCTCCGCTCTATGTTCTCCGCGCGCCGTGGACCGAGCAGCTGGATGGAGCAGATCACACCAGAAGTCGGGAACGGAAAATACGAGAGAATCCGGTCCATTTTCAAATTAAAATCAAGTAAAATAATATAAATTATGTTGCTTTTCGGTTTTCCCTTTCAGATACACACACACACACACACACACACACACACACACAGGGAGAGAGGACGACAGGGCGACAGAGAGAGGCACAGCGCTCCGCTCCGATCACACTGTTGTTTTATTATATCTGGTGTTCTCATTGTTGTTGGTGACTGATTTCAGCTGTGGCGGAGGTCTGCCTCTCTGAGGGCCAATTTCCAGTTAATCATGAATTCATGATCTGTATGGCATGTAGTATACATTACTAAGCATTTAATAAACACAGTTAGGAATGTTTTGTTGCTCATTGATAACCTCAGTTGTTAATACTTTATAAAGAGTTAGCAACTGTGTTAGTATATGTTTTACAAACACTCATTCATGCTCAATGAATAACTTATTAATGCTGTTACTACTCATTAGTTACCCATTATTTAAGCATATTCTGTGAGCCCATCTAAAGTGAGGACTATCTATAATAATAATGCATTGGTTTTATATAGCGCTTTTCTGGACACTCAAAGACGCTTTACATTGCATTCTTCATTCTCTCCATACTGGGTGGTGGTAAGCTGCTGCTGTAGCCACAGCTGCCCTGGGGCAGACTGACGGAAACGAGGCTGCCAGTCTGCGCCATCGGCCCCTCCGACCACCACCAAGCATTCACTCTCACAACTTTCATACTTGGCAAGGTGGGTGAAGTGTCTTGCCCAAGGACACAACGACAGTTTTACGCCTGCAGGAGCGAGGATCGAACCGCCAATCTTCCGGTTATAAGACGACCTGCTCTACCAACTGAGCTACTGTCGCCCCTATGCTTTATAAAGCATTTATAAAGCATTTATAAAGCATTTAAAAATGACACAGAAGTGAAGATATACAAAGTGTCAGTTTTATTGGTCCCAAACAATACAATACACATTTAAACAAATGCAATCTTTAAAATTTCAAGTAAACTTGACAAACATCTTCAAAATCTTCAAATAACAAGTCTGTCACACACACACACACACACACACACACACACACACACACACACACACACACACACAATCACTATGTGGACTGAATGGCTTGCCAAAAAACAACACACTGCCTGTATTTTCTTGAGACGTCGTGAATCAACCTACCAAACGCACCATGACGGTGCTTCTTGGCAAGCCATTCAGTCCACGCAATGACTGCAAGGCGGTCCTGAGGCAAGGATTCTGTTCGGTTTCCCCTGAGCCTCCAAATCTACTCTTTGTAAGTTCTCCAGGCCCTTTCGATATGTTGGGTATGGGCTCCAGTACGGGGCTCAACGTAGGACCTGCTATGGTTTACCGTGTGGTGCACATACCCCAATGCAGGGAGCACACGGTAAGCGCGCCACTGATCGCTGATGATGTTGGACCCAACCCGCACATGTTGGGTGATCAGAGGCACCAGATGTGCTCAGTTTCTCCGCTATACCAGGCGTAGAATTGGCCTTCGAGAGTTCTCTTTTACACCAAGCATCCCAAAAACCCATTTTTTCCAGAGACGAATGTTTGGGGGTTCACTCACCGTTCAGTGCGCCATAACTTGGCGTAGTGCAAATAAAGAAAAACGAAGAAACGAAGCGCTGAGGACAGGTTACGGCAGGAACGCACTGGACGCGGAAGCGCCGCGCGCACCGCACGAGCCGCGAACGTCTCCGCGTCTCCGCTCCCAACGGGAGCTCCTCCAATGGGGTGGGAGCTGGGCGGAGCTAGCTAGGCGGAGCCTTGGGGAGATGCTACATGCTAACGCTAGTTTTCCAAGATCGCCAACCCTAGCTTTAATCGTTTGGCCATTTTGCTCAGGGTTACTGAGCTACTCGCAATGGTGTCATCTAGCATGTCGATCTGCCGTAGCCACAGCCCCTGAGCAAATCTATCAAGAAAAAAAAAAAGTTTATTGTTAACATCTATTCACATAACATTTACAAATTAATAAGATAATCTCCCAAGAGATCCCTGTGCGCCACACAAGGATCTGTGTGTATCCTTGTGCACCACTGTTTGTACCATGGTGCATGATCTAATCAGCAGATGCATGAGGATATATTATACAGAGAACTGCTTCTCAAACGTTTCATGTCGAGACCCCTCAAAGTCATCATATTTGAACTGAGGACCCTCCCATCCCGTCTGGATACATATCGTGAAGTCCAACAATACCCAAAAATGGAGTGTGTTCTCTAACCTCAATGTGTGACCATGGCATGCATCAGGTGCAAACATATCAGTTGTCTCCATATATGGCCACTAATGAGACATGCCTAAATATGGGTATACTGTACTATTATGACATCAGCAATCTCCATACACACACAAGGGACAAGCGAGGACTGACAGCGGTCCAGTTGTCCTGAGCCACAGAGCAGCCACTATGCCCAGATACTGTACACTGTATGGTTATTTAGTCAACCATGGTAGCGCCACCAGGAACACAGGGCTGTGGACTTGCTTTGGATGCATGGAGCATGAAAACCAGCAGGCCTGAGTTAATTACGTCTGTCGAAACAGATTGTGCATTTCGTGCTCTATAAATGGACATGACTGGATTACAACCTATGTCCCTATGGACCTGACCTCCAATAGAATCCCCATGACTGGGTAATCTGTGACCTGCGACCGTGCACATTTGTGTGACCTCACCCTTGCAAGAACCACAGATATTGAGGGAGAGTGAAGAACACTGACTGAAGGACACTGAAACCGAACCTGACATGCTATGTGCACAGATTTCAGTAGCTCAGCCTAATCCGAATAACTCATCAAACATTCCATGCATGATTTTTCATATTCTATATTTTGTGGATACTACAAAGACACTGGCAATGTCGTGAGGTGTGAGCCTATGACACATGTTTAATGATACTGCTGTTACTCGCTTACCTGTAGATGAATTGCATCCAATTATGGATGGGTGTTTTTGAGTGGCTGAGGATGGATTTGTGCCTGACCAAAATTTGTTTCACTCGATGTTCTGGTCGTTGACAGAACCTAGAAGAACAGCAACATGGGAAAAAAGAATGATAAGAAGAATGATAACAAGGAAATTAATTATTCATTCAGTCATTCATTCATTCATTTATTTAATTGCTCTAAATCACATGTTCTCAAAGTCTTTATAACTCCTAAACTGACAACCATTAGACAAGGTTTGGTCCTGCAGTTACCCGTCTGCTGTGATTTATCTTTTACTACATGGAGCGTAACACAAACTAATTGTCATAGACCCCCCTTTGGGTAATGACCCACAGGTTGAGAACCACTTGGTTAACAGAGTAACAGAGACACCACCTTCCTGCATAAACCCTGCTGCTTCATATTAAGCTTCTTGTGAGTGACAGTGTGAACACGTTAGGTTAGTTTTACACTACTGATGATGTGTTGTTGCAATAGTAATTCTATCTCTCACGTCTCACGACGGTCTAATCCCAGCTCACGTTCCCTGTTAGTGGAGAACAATCCAACACTTGGTGAATTCTGCTTCACATTGACAGGAAGAGCCGACATCGAAGGATCAGAAAGCAACGTCGCTATGAACGCTTGGCCGCCACAAGCCAGTTCTCCCTGTGGGAACTTTTCTGACACCTCCTGCTTAAAACCCAAAAAGTCAGAAGGATGGTGAGGCCCCGCTTTCACGGTCTGTACTCATACTGGAAATCAAGATCAAGCGAGCTTTTGCCCTTCTGCTCTACAGGAGGTTTCTGTCCTCCCTGAGCTCGCCTCAGGACACCTGCGTTACCGTTTGACAGGTGTACCGCCACAGTCAAACTCCCCACCTGCCACTGTCCCCGGAGCGGGTCGCAATTTTGCAGAGATGATGTCCCGCGCTAAAGCTCCATTGCCGTGGCCCCCGCTAAGTGCGGCTAAATCGGTTGGATCTAAATAACTTCTGAAGGACTCCGAGCTGCACCATGTTTGTCTGAGTGAGTATATGAGCATGACACACCTAGAAATAAGGTCCAGGTGTCAAAAAACCGGAGTTGCCCTTTAACTAAGAGACGCAGGAATGAGGAACAACATGATGGATGATAGTGTCAAGGCTGCACACAACTCTGCACCAACACTCACAACTTTCTCAAACCTGTCTAACTACCACAAACAGGCTAATTCCAGATTCCCACCTGCAAACGAGTGTGACATCTTCACAGAAGCCCAGAAACCAAGCACAGGAAGCTCTCCTGCTACATACCCGATCAATTCCACCAATGCCTGCAGCCTGTGGCTAACGTCACCAACATGCTAACAGAGCGGAGAGCTCTCCACTTTCATTTTGGCGTGAAGTTTGCCAGATTAATGGTGGACTCGGCGAGCTGACCAACTCCATCTCAGTGCTGGACAACGTGAGTGAACTCAATGGGAGGTGACGACTCACAGTACAAGGCTTGAGGGGCTGAAGCCCATGTGGCTGCTGCAGATCAAACGCCTGAAGGAACCAGGGTGGCGCTGGCTGCAGCTTCAAAGCTGATCACACACCTGGTAGAAAAAATAGAAGATTTGGATAACCGAGGGAGAAGGACAAATACTCAACTCTTCAGTTTCAAAAAGCAAATCTCACCGTCTGGACTGGATTTGTGGCACTGGATGAGGGGGACCTGGGACTCCACTTCAGTGCTGGATGGTAGCATCCTCTTCTTTTGAGTGTGTGATGGAGACTCTGCTCTCAGTTAACTGAACCTGTCTGACTCCGTGTTCTCCATCTCCAGCCGGCGATCCCGGCCTTTACCTCCTCTGAATCCCAGTCCTTGCTGCTCATTTGGCCACACTGACCTCGAAGGCCTCTTCCAGCCAAAGCTCATGGAGGACTCCCTTGGATTCAGCTAACCCGCTTTGGAGGGTGACTCTATACACCTTAGACCAAGTTTGGATTTGTTTTAGACTTTACTATT
The DNA here is from genome assembly GCF_902148845.1 of Salarias fasciatus. NCBI lineage: Eukaryota > Metazoa > Chordata > Actinopteri > Blenniiformes > Blenniidae > Salarias > Salarias fasciatus. The sequence continues at coordinate 340,992 of NC_043763.1, forward strand.
TTCGTTAATACCTTGTTTGAACTTCGCAACTTCTCACCATTTTTTTTATTTAAAAAAATCAAGACGTCACAACTTTCACTGATGATGTTTGTACAACAAAGGTAATATACACAGGAAAAAACACAAAAAACAAAAACAATCAGTTCCTCATCTTCTTGTCTTTCCAGTATTTTCTCATCATTTATAGCAGGGGTCGGCAACTCCAGATGGCGACAGGCCAATTTTTGTTTGGGCACTTGTATCGCGGGGTGGGGGGGGGGGGGTGGTGGGGGATGGTGGGGGGGGGATGGTGGGTGTGCTTGAGTGCAAGCACACTTAATCAAAGATTTTTTTTCAATCTAAACAACTATCTAATCTTGAACGTTAAAACAATGATGTCAGAAATTTCGCGGTTTAAAAAAGTAGCTTGTATTTGTTACAGGCGGCTGCTTCACTCAGTAAAGTCAAAACAACAAAACAACAATAAGCTGAATTATGAAACACCTGACAGCAGCAGCCTGATCACTGTGGCTGCTGTCTGCAGCCTCCAACTTCCTGACCTGAAGTTATGGATCAAGCTGCCACTGTGCGACCCTGTCAAGTTTTAAAAGTAATGTCAAAAACAATATTTAATCCTAACTCAGCCTGATGCCCTGCTTACATCATATGTAATGTTTCATTCAGCAACCCATATTAAAACGGAAAAGCTTGTCAATTCAAATGTAAAGCAATGCCCAATTATTAATACTATAAATCAGTGTTTCTCAAACTTTTTAAACCGAGTACCACCTCAGAAAAAATTAGGCTTTCCAAGTATCACCATTATGACCAAAGTAAAAAAAAAAACACACACACACACCCAGGTATATTTCTAATAGTCTTGGTCTTTTTGTTTCTGTTTAACTCAATCAGCCACAGTTAGCAAAGGCAGAACACTGGAACTGTCAAACACAAAGGGGCAACTTTCCCTCTCACTTACATCCTCTCTCTCTCTCTCTCTCTCTCTCTCTCTCTCTCTCTCTCTCTCTCACGCGCGTGCGCACTCATGCGTCGTTTGTTGCTAACGCTAGCAGATGCCGGTGATGCTTCGGCTACGCTGCTTAATCAGCCTCCTGACAGCCTTGTGTTGCTTCAGCGTCGTCAGCTTCAGTCTCAGCAGGGCTGCTGGTTCTATTCTCCTCCTGTTCTGCACTTCTTTTCCTAATAGCTCCTGTCTGGAGCCACATCTGTAGAGTTTCCGGACCTCTCGTTTCACCTCTGCACGCTCATGACGGTGAAGCTAAGCTAGTTTAATCGTCGATGACTACTACGTGACTGAACGTGAGCACGTCTCAGTCCAACACATTATATCAGAAGAGAAAAACTGAATGTGAATAGCAGTGGATTTGACGTGTTTTAATTTGAAATTATTATGTATTTTGGTGGTATTATTTGTTCCTGAAAGTTCCGACTTTTAACTAATCTTCAAAGAATATATACATTTCTGTGATTCCCCTGCGTACCACTAGAGGGAGCTCACGTACCACAGTTTGAGAACGGAGGCTATAAATGATTTTACCAAATAATTTGGTGGTACATATTGTATTTTACTTTTTTTTTGCACTTTATTCTTAAAGCGATACTTCAACATTTTGGGAAATTGGCCCATCAAGGGCAATTCGGTAGTCATTTAGAACAGCATACTTACTTTTTTTGTGAGGGCGAGCTGTTGTTTATTCAGCGGTGGGTCTGAGGAGAGCTTCACGGCGGACATAATGGAAGTGGACGGTACAGCTGCTTCCCTCGTCAAACTCATCAATACACAATCCAACAACCCCAAAACACACTTTGATGGACACGTTATAATCCGCACATTCACTACGCTGTGAAACACCAACAAATAATATTGTAGCGTTACGACACTGAAGCAAATATTGGGAACTACTTTTTCTTTTGAGATCACTACGCCCAGACGCCATGTTTAGTAAGTAGTTCCGTCTTAGCAATCTTCGCAAAAAAACGCTCAATCTCGTAATTTTGCATTAATATTTCACAGCGTAGTGAATGTGTGGATTATAACGTGTCCACCTGAGTGTGTTTGGGGGTTGTTGGATTGTGTTGGATTGATGAGTTTGACGAGGGAAGCAGCTGTACCGTCCACTTCCATTATGTCCGCCGTGAAGCTCTCCTCAGACCCACCGCTGAATAAACAACAGCTCGCCCTCACAAAAAAAGGTAAGTAGGCTGTTCTAAATGACTACCGAATTGCCCTAGATGGGCCAATTTGCCAAAATGTTGAAGTATCGCTTTAAATTGTTAAGCATGCAAGGTGGGTGGTAGTTGTCTTTTTTTTCCTTTCTTTTTTTTTTTTAATAAGTTAAAGACATTGGTGACAACATTGGCCTATACAGTATAAGAAATGTGGAAACTCAACTGTCCTGTTGACGAACATGCTTTCTGTTCGGAACAGAAACACTGGATCCCACACCCTCAGCTGGGATTAACAGAACATCAAAGAAATGATCCTGATCAGCTGGAACCAGCGACGTCCCCCAGCATTCGGCCTGCGGTTCTGACTACATCTCGGAAATAAATCAGGGAAATGTTTTCACAAAGAGTTAGAAACCTTTTATAGATCTCTGACTTTATTGGAATATAAGGAAGCATTAAAAGATGTGTGCAAAAAAAAATATGTGGTACACACGTGTTAGTTTTTTGTTTTTTCCTCTTTGGGTTTTGCTTATGTGTGTTTTTTTGGGGGGGATCTATGTTTGTAAAAACTTCATAAAACACAAAATAAAAAGATCATTTAAAACAAAGGAGGAGCAAAACTTCAGGAAATATTGTCCTTGTTGGGCTGCACTTCCAGTTCACTCACTTCCTGTGGGACTGGCTGCTCTGGATGCAGCAGCGAGGAGCAGGACGCCACAGTGGAGACAGCAGAGTGGAGTTTGGGCGCTGATGAGAGGCCTCCAGCTATGCTTTCAGGCGAGCGAGAGAGCCCAGTGCAAAGTACCCCAGGCATAGTTTGATTTCCCCAACGTTCATAATGAAACATCTTCTATTTGAAGAGCCAGCAGGGAACTCCTCGTCTCCTGTTTCTGTAGCGGCTATTGTGTTTATGGAGCCAAATATTGGAATCTTTGATACTAAATCCCCTGGTGTGTGTTAACTTTGGCAGCAGCCAAAGGATTCTGGGAATGCTTTCCCTGCGCATTAGTGCACCTCCACTGTCCACCACCCACCATTTCCCAGGTCGTGGAGTTCCCTCCGCCGCCGCCGGCTGAGCTGAGCAGGAAGACGCACAGGGAAGACATTGTGATGCGTCTCAGGGTGAAAACCGTCTCAAGTGTCTCAGTAGTTTTCAGAGAAAACACTTGATTGTGGGAGTTTTTTCGGAGTGTCCAGTCTTCTGTTGGTGAACTCTGCTTCATCCTGACTCATGCTTACAGCACTGTTTCTCATTACTCAGCCACCTCCAGCATGCAGCCCCCCTCCAGCTCGCCCTGAGATCAGTGGCTGCTCAGACTACTGTTAGAAAGAGGATGAGTCCTGACGAGGAATGTGAGCTGAAGACGACACAGGAGGAATGACAGAGTCAGCAAACAGGCTGCAGAACAAATAAGCCTCGCATGCTGCTTGTTATTCACTTCTCTTTTTACGCGTGTGTCTAAACTGATACCGCCATCATTCAGAACCGCCGAGCTCTTCCTCTCCGGGTTGCTTGGTACCGGCCGTCTTTGCTCACGCAGTCCTCGACATCACCAGAAGCAGTTTCTCTTCAGAACTGTATGAACGACGTTTGCTGAGGACGTCTTCATGGTGGACAAGATCGGCTCCACATGTTCACTGAGACCAAAGAATCCAACATGTGGAAGTTCCAGAGGTTCTGTTAACATGGATGCTGCACGCACACACACACACACACACACACACACACACACACGCATGCACACACACACACACGCACATGCACACACACACACACACCCACACACAAACGCACATACACACCCACACACACACGCACATACACACCCACACACACATA